>NW_026920556.1:0-17453 GCF_032062105.1 Saccostrea cuccullata | reverse complement strand
GTTCTATCAATTTGTTTGTCAATAATTTACCTCGTTTTAGTGATGGTAAATACGCAGAGCAAGCTCTTGTGTATTGAATCAACTGAGATACATATACTCCGTATGCAGGTGATGAAGGTTTATTGCTGTATAGGTGAGGGAAGTTAAGAAAAGTTAAAGTTATCACGTTTATCATATAGCTTAGTTGTTAGATTACAATTAATGTATTTTTCAAGTAAAATATCCAGATATGAAACAGATGAGTCAGACTCTGTGGTATCTTTTATCTCAAGCTCACCAGGATATATCGTGTCGACGTAGGAATGGAAATTATCATTATTAATTGACAAAACGTCGTCGATATATCTACATGTCGAGTTGAAGGCCAAAGCAAGTGTTTTCTTCTTTTCGCGCATAAGATTTTGCATGCACAAATTCTGCCTGATATGAATTTAAAAAAATAGATCTACTTATGCTAATTATTTACGTCTAAGGCATGACGAAATAAGTACTAGTAACCCTTTTTAAATAAAACAGTTAAGACTGAAAAATGAAAATCATATATCTCTTTAATATGCTTAAAATAATTAAAATATTTTTTTCTTACAATATAAAAAAATAATAAGATATCGGTTTAACTTCCGGTTAATTTTAAAGTTTGATTTTACAATCGTATGTGAATATTGACACATTCTTCTCATAAAATATTTTGGAAAAACCATTGTTTAAAATGTTAATATCCATTCTTTATATACAAGTGATGTGGAAATTTCTGCTACAATAAAAACATGTGGTGTCTGAAAGTACCACAGCAAAACTAAACAAAAGCTAAAATCAATGTACCTTTTTAAATTATGGAATTGAACAAAACATGATTGCGTCTTTTCAAAATTATTTTAAATTTAGTAAAAGTTTAATTGTGTTCTCAATCACGATGGACTCGCCTGCCGAGGGCTTTTGTTTGTATTCAAAAGTCAAGGAGAAGTCGTCTGCAAATTAAACTTGATTAAATAAAATCCATGTCAAGATCAATTTCTTTCGTCACTTATTTCTGTGTGGACAAATTCAAGGTTTTTTTGTTGGGATACGTTAAAGTTCACGTGTCGATTTTGCATTAAATTTGCTCTCTTTTATGCAGTCGGTGTCAAAAACTGATACAAGTACACTTTTCCAAAATTTAAAGTATCCAGTAAATGTTCATTATCATAAAGATTTTTTTTCAACCATTTGTTAAAAAAGAATTTAATTTTGATATCATATCATTCCTGAATAAATTGTTTTAGATCGCCACTTTTCCATGTAAGTTTTAGATTTTAGACTTTTATATTAAATTAAATTCGGTGGTAAAAACTGAAGCTGCACATTCTGAGATCATATTTTTCAAAAAACCCATAAAATTATACCCAAAAAAAACTTTTTAAAAAATAACTAGTCTAGGTTTTATTTAAATATATAATTTTTATCAGTTTAAACAAAGAAACCAAAAAAGATGAAATTATGACGAATCGTCTTGTGCAACAATCTGTAAAAGTTTAATTCTTTCAGAAATTATTCATTTGGAAGTTGGCATTTGAGAACAGTGTCTTCTGATGCATTATTTATATTCATATTTATTTATTGATGAAGAATATTTATCAGAAAGACAACGGCTTTGTCACCCCAGATTAAGGGGAAATTTGCAGTTCCTATTGTGCCACTTCAATGAAAAAAGGAAAATGAAAAAAGAGAAAATCTTATGTCTTATGTGCATGACACAACCAGTCCCATTGAAAAAGATAAAGGTTGAGAGAGATCTAAAAGAATTTTGAAAGGAAAAGACTGACATACAGATAGACCTGCAAACCAACAGAATTTAAGTATACCCGACCTTACTTTTTAAAAGTGTATATTTTAAAATAAGGGTAATAATGCAGTTCGATAAACTGCATTGTGTATTTTCTCCATGTAAAAACAAATATTATATATAAGTGAATAAAGGCAAAGGTTTTATGTATTTGGAAAAAAAGCCGAATGCTTTTACACGTTATGTGTTTCTATACAAGTAAAGACAAAGAGATATTTTTCTATGGTTGATTTCCAGTTCTATTGAACCTGAAGCCCTGTGATTTGTAACCGATCTCCTACAGGGTTAAATCAGAAGCAGCAATAGAACGCGTGAAAGCGATCAAATACCCCTACCTTTGATTCTTTGAATTGTTCTTTAGATGAAATTATAGGTACATGAAATAAATCAATATTCAATTAAAATAGTCAAAAGGGAAAGCGCAAATGAAAGGTAATCGCAAATAATGTTTTACTTTGCATTCATTCGTAAAATCCAATACAAACCTAGTGATAAATATTGAAACTTGTTTCAGATTTTTTCCCTATTTTTAATAAAGTGTTAATTTCTAATCGCATCGAATCTTTTAATAGATTCATCAGTCTTTCATTATGGGCTTATGTTATCTTTTGCTACAAACATTTTTGTAACACATCGATCGCACGTGGTAACCAAATTAAGTCAGACATCTTTCTATAAGAATTGTTTTAGAATTTACATATACCCTGGCAAACTCGAAATAACAGACACCACACAGTCTAAACATCTATTTTATATTCGAATGTTTAAGAATGGTTTAGATACATAATACTCGTGTATAAAGGCAAAGTAACAACTTAACTAATTAACAAATTCGATGACTTCAGTATTTCCGTTTTTTTTAAAACTTCCCATTAATGTATAATCCACTGTCATTTCATGTTGTGTTTCAGTCCCCAAGTTTGTTGGGTTCGCAAGCGCAGGTTCTCAGGAACAATGAATGTTTAAGTTGAAGTAGATTACAGACAAATAGGTTGATGTTACAGTTCTCACTACAGGTTCGTTTAAAGACTGTATTTCGCAAAACGTATGGTCACACTAATGGCCTTATTTGCAAATACGAGTAGAATTTATCGTTGGGTCGTTTTGTACCGTGTATTTTAAAAATTAAAATATACTCATTATATGTACAGATACATGCTTCACACCGATTGTTTTGCTGCCATTTAGTTTTCTTTTGTTTGTTTTGTTCGCTATTATTTTGACAAGGAATTTCCCCAATTTGACCAATACAAAAGATGGTGCGCGATGCAGGATTGAATAAAACTATTTACCAATCTAAAAGGACCGTGGCTTGCGCGATACAGGATTTAATGGAAGAAAAAATGACCACTGTTCACTATCATCACTTCTACGGAAAACTTGATGAGTTTATTTATGTATATTGATCTGATGCTGAAAATAACCACCTGAGTGACAAGTCATGATACCCTTCTCATCTTCCAAAATTAATTAAGAATCATCCCAAGATATAGTTTAACTGAGAAATCTTGATGATCAAATTCACTGAGCAGAAAGGCTCCCAATGGAAGAATCAATTATGGAAACTACATATCCTCCTCTGACATAATTATAATTAAAGAGAACATTACTTCAAATTGGCCAGTTTCAAAATACCCTTGTTTAGGTGTGTAGTTAACTTGGGAGAGTAATGAGAACAATTTATAACCTCAGTTTGATATGTTTGAGTCTCATTTATATCTGTAAATTAACATCCGTTCCTCTCTGTCGATGAGATATGGCTTCCCAACATGCTAGACCAGTATTCTTCACAGGGAGTTCCATTCACTGAGCAGGCATATTGAAATTGCATATTAACCCAACACAAAAGATATTAATATTTTTTAACCTTTTTCATCATTGATATGTGAAGTGCAAACAATTTCAAAACCCAGTTTAAACCTAGACCTAATTACAATTTCCGTGGAAGCACAAGATGAACAAAGTGTAAACATGCCTGCATAACAACAAGTCATCATATGTCACTATTGTTTGCCTCAAACTGAACCTTCCCATTAAGTTTAACGTTTTCTTGCAAAAGAAAATTTTTCAGAGATCAAATCATTCATAATTTAGTCCTTAAAACACTGGCATTTTCAAACGCTGAGACGAAATACGGAACAATAGATGTTCATGAATTAGTGACAATATTTGTAAAGTTGAAACTGAAGACTAAATGCAAACATCATAAAAGGTTCCTAAATACTGGGAGAAACAATCTTTCAACTGCCGAACTTTCAACTGCCGAAAAAATCATTTCTTTTATGAATTCTGTCAAAGATTATGCAAAGCGAAAACAGGGACTTGCTTATGCAACAATACTACTGTATAACTTTATCATATCTATACGGGTTTTACATCTCATAGTTGATCACACTGAGAGACGTGGAGACCGGTCCTTCGGACAAGACCGAATGAATTTGAACTACCCTATATATATTAGATTCAAAAACTTCATAAAAATCCTTACAAACAAAGATACATTGCGGGTTCCAGTAAATGTTCAATCAAGCCTCTTTCGTTACTCCTCACTAAGACATTAACAGTGGTAAAGGAAAAACTTCAAGAGTACTGTGCATTAATATATTCAAGAAGTGTTAAGAATCAGATGTGGATACTCAAAAATTCCAAAGAACTTTTGGATAATTTGACATCACAAGATTTTACCAAAATCAACAGCTTAAAAATTTATGACTTTTCAACGTTATACACACCCATTCCCAACGATGAATTAAAGACCAGACTTTTTGATATCATTGACAGCTGCTTTTTCAATAAAAATGGAACTCGTGAATATACTTACCTTGCCATTGGTCATTAGCAAAATTATTTTATTAAAAAACATTCCGGTTGTACACACAAGTTCTCTGTAATTGACATAAAAAAGATGCTTGAAATTCTGTTTAACAATATCTATGTTTTTTTTTTGTTTTTTTAGAACAGGTCTTCCAACAATCTATTGGAATTCCCATGGGTACCAATTGCGCTCCGTTATTGGCATTTTTTTTTTTTTTTTTTTTTTTTTTTATTCACACAACATACATCATTATAAACATATTTCAAAAGAAACAGACTGATGTGTTTTTTTTTTTATTTTAAGAGAGATAGAAACGATAGAGAGAAAGATAGAGGGGAGAGCAGAGAGAGAGAGAAGAGAAAGAGAGTGTGTAAAGATTCAAGTTAAGAGAAAAGCAGATTCCACCTGTTCCACTGGGTATCAAACTTTTCCTTTTTACCATTCTTATAAGAGATAATTTTCTGTGTTTCATAATGAAATTTCATTTGTGATATTGCATTTTGTGAGTTAATATGTTTCTTTGTGCACCTGGCAGTATAAATATAGTATTTTAGCCAAAGTAGAATAACATTTTGAATATCAGTATTTTCCTCAATAAATCCTAAAATAAAAGATTTCTTAGTAACATTTATCATTAAACCAGTTTTTTCTTCTAACAAATGTACAAATTCTTCAAGAAAAAATTGTGTATTATCACATTCCCATAAAAGGTGTTCTATTGTTTCATCCTCAGTATGACAAAAACTGCATAATTTACAGTCATTTTTTTTTATTTTGAATAAAAATGAATTTGTTGCTAGGATTTTGTTTAAAATCCTATATTGGAACCATTGTAGTTTACAATCTTTTGTTACCCTAAAGGGTATCATGTGAATTTTTTTCCATTCCTGAGTTCCAACTTCTAAAAGCTCACTCCAATAAGTTCTACCTGCTGTGACAGAAGAATTTTGAATAAGGATTTCATAATAGCATTTAGATTTTCTACATTTTGTTACTGTGTAGATATTAGACATAATCATGGGATTTGTGAGCTTTTTTATTGTTTTTTCCTGACCGGAGTTTTTCATCCAATCCTTTATAGCATGAATAATACTCCTGAATTCTAAGAAATTAATCTTTATATTTGGATAGGTGTTACACAACTGCTCATAAGAAAATAGTGAACCATCTTCATTAATGATATCATTAATTTGTCTAATGTTGCTCTCAAACATATTTTTATTATAAAATGGTTTTCCGCCAATATGCAAATGTGGATTGTAAAATAGTGGTGAGTCAGCAGCAACATCAAACTTTTTCTCAAGATTTTGCAACATTATCCAGGACTTAAAAACATCTATCCAAAATTTATTTTTTAATGTTTTTAAAAAAGTTGAAGTATATTCAATTCCACAACTTATAAATTTGTTCAACTTAAATTTAGGAATGAGGTTTTCCAACCCTCTATTTGTAAAAATTAGATGCCTTATCCAAAATAATTTCATGGAGGCTATAAAAGATGTCAGATTTAACATTTTTAAACCCCCCTCTTCATATTTTTTTTACAATTACTTCTTTCTTAACCCTATGGGTTGAATTATTCCATATAAATGAAAAAAACATTTTTTTCCAATTCCTTACAGAATGATTCAGAAGGATTTGGGATGGACATCAAAATATGATTTAGTAATGGTAGAACTAATGTTTTAATAACAGTAATTTTCCCTATGGGAGTTAAATACCTTTTCTCCCATTGTTTAAGTATTGATTTAATATGTACCAGTTTTGGTTCATAATTTAATGGTAGTATTTTATCCAATTCTACATCAAAATGTATTCCAAGAAGAGTAAATCTGGTAGTTCCCCAGTTAAGTTTGTAATTTGGAAGCAAAATTTCGTCACTAAACTTTTTTGAGCCTATCCACACTATGTGAGTTTTGGAATAATTAATATGTAATCCCGACATTTCTGAAAATGTCTTAAGTGTTTGCAGTGTTTCTGTGAGTGACGTTTTACTACCATCAAGAATAATTGATGTATCATCCGCTAACTGAGAAATCTTTTTTTCAGTATTGTTTATAGAAATACCTTTAATATTTTTATTTAATCTAATTTGGATTGCTAAAATTTCTGCACATATAATGAATATATATGGTGACAAAGGATCGCCTTGCCTACAACCCCTCTGAATGTTAATTCTATCAGAAAGGTTACCACCTTGGTTTATTGCAGATGTAATATCTATATTAAAAAGGGATACCCACTTCTTGATTGAGGGTCCAAAGTTAAAAAAGTTAAGTGCGCCTTGTATGAAGTTCCATGAAAGTGTATCAAAGGCTTTTTCAAAGTCAATAAGTAGTAATAATCCAGGTATATTTTCTTCCTCAGTGTAATGCATTATGTCATAAATTAACCTGGTGTTTTCTCCTATATATCTATTAGAGATGAAGCCTGTTTGATCTTCATTAATTATTCTATCTAAATAGCATTTTACTCTGTTTGCAATGGATCCAGATGCAATTTTATATACCGTATTTAGTAAAGTAATAGGTCGCCAATTCTTTAAGAATTGTCTAGGTTTATCACCTTTTGGTAACAAAGTAATGATACCATGTTTTTGTGTAATAGATAGACTGTTGTGCTTATATCCATAATTAATAGATCTGACTACAAAAAACCCAATATATTTCCAAAACATCTTGAAGAATTCTGCAGAGAAACCATCTGAGCCAGGGGATTTATTTGATTTCATTTTGTAAAGTGTAGAAGAAGCTTCTTCCATAGTAATTTCACCTTCTATAGATTCTGATTCTTTATATGAAAGCTTAGGAATTTCTTTATTTCTGAACTCTTTGAATATATCATTATTTGTAGTATCTGTACTTTTTGTATATAACTGTTCATAAAAACATTTTGTTTCTCTTAAAATTTCTGTTTGGTCATATATAACATTTCCATTATCATCTTCTAATCTTGGTATTATCTTGCTTGTAAAGTTTCTTGATTCTAATGAACAAAAGTACTTTGATGGTTTTTCACCTTCCTCCACCCATTTTGCTCTACTTCTGATATATGAACCCTGTAGCTTATGTTTTCGAATATTTTCTAATTCTTGCTTATTACTAAATAATTCATCAATATTATTTTCAGAAATATTTTCTTCCAATATCCTGATATTTTCTATCAATTCTTTCTCCTTATTTTCCTTTTTCTTTTTTATGTAAGTTGCATAGGATATAGTTTTTCCCCTTATTTCAAAGAGCAGGGTTTCAAGAAATAATTGATCATTTATAGTGAAGGAAATATCCGAATCAATAATATTATTTAAAGCTGACATGAACTCTTAAAAAGGCATCAGTTTTCATCTTTGTACGACTTACTACATTCCTGTACGCCCTTGTCCGACATATTTGTTCGATTCCGCCATATTTAATCCAAGATTTTTGGCCACCTGTACCTGCTATATATAGCCCTGTAGAACTGTTTCACTTGAGTGATTTTCTAGTCTGGCTGTCGACATGTACACATCTCCGATAGCATAGTTTTTAGAAGTCCATAAACTGACCAATACATGTTTGAAAAGTAAAAATTCAACAAAAAATAGAATTATACCGAGAATTAAATTATTTTTGAATGCATTTGCTGCTATATAAAAAGTACACTAACACGGAATACATTTATGTAAAGCAAAAGTCCATGCAGGTCGAGAAAACGCGTCAAACGCAGTGATAAAAAACATTTACCTGAATACTGCTATCGTTACAGGGATGTGCACATGTCGAAAGAATTATCCTATTTTACTTTTATTGAAAAATGCATCTCAGAAGTCATGTAATCCATTGCTAACTCAATAGTAAAAGATGCTTGGACACACGTGGCCCATGCCGATCATTTCATTTGGTTAGGGAAAATATCAAAGGTTGAAAGCTCAGTAGGGTTGATTGAAATTTTTTTTTCAAAAATAAACAATGCTCTTGTTTGGAAATGTAGTAAATAAAATTTATGATTACATGGTTTAACTTCATTTAATTTATAATAAAGCATGCATTATTACGAATCATTCACCTTTTGAAGATATTTTCCTGTGATAGGAGGGGGGGGGGGGGAGTTAATAAAACATGCATATTAACACTCTCATAAAAATAATTTAAGAAAAGCGTCTGAAACAGATTAATTATTATCAAATAAATAATATGTATAGGCTTTCTTAGAACTAATATAATTTGAATTAAAGTTATTTATAATTTTATGCACAATGAAAGAAAAAAGTGAGCAAGTTCACATAGCCCACGCTTCCCCAAAAGTCGAAGTGCTGAAATTCCCAGAAAAAAATAAAGGAATCGTAATTTCCATGTATTATGCTCATCTATACACATTGTGTCCTAAATATATTGTGTGCAGCGATTTATGAGGAATTGCGCTGACAAACTGTTCATCTCTATTTTCAAGATATGCCCAAAATCTAAATGTGAAAGTGCGGAAATTCCCGAAAAAATGAAGAATTCGGAATTTTCTGGTGATATGCAAATCTACACACACACATTGTCTCCTATAAATATCTTCAAAGTTCGACAAAACTCTGTGCAATGGTTTATGAGAAATTGCGCTGACCAAAAAAAGAAAAAAAAAGACTGACTGACGGGTCAAAAACATTATACATGTACCTCACGCAACTTATTGCGAGGAGTATAATAAACGAGTTTGATTCTGTGGTACAATGATAATGAAAATAGAATTTAATGTGAATTAAATTTCTAGACTATTACCATTGCGCAACTCCTATTTTACTTTTCAGGGGTGTAGCAACAGATGGCGTGGTGGGGGGGGGGGGGGGGGGGGGGGGGGGGCTGCCCCCACTTTTTTCCGCGACCTAACTTATCCTTTAGGAAATATTAATTGACGGTGTGGTTTTGTTTTGTTTTGTTTTTTTTTTTGGCTTGTCAACTTTTTCAGGCAATTAAAAAATATTCTCTGACTGGCCACCACTTTTAAATACGATGCTACGTGCCTGCTTTTTGATTCGACACATATTTTGGGTTTAGCAACAACAGCAAAATATGGACTTTGCCATTATAACCACATGGGAGGCGGGGTATCATTTAGTGAGCTCATTGCTCACAACACCTCTAGTTTCTCTTTCAATTTGGGTGTTTTGGGTTAATTTTTTGTTCAAATTAAAATTATTATCCAATTTATGAAGTTTCGACATCCCGTCTGAGAAAAATCCTTGATCAGTTCTAAGGCTTAATAAATGGTACAGCACAAAGTGCGTAGGATCTTATACCTATTGTTGCCCTAACGGATGGGAGAGGGAGAAAGAGAGAGAGTAGTTTAATATACAAAAGAGTTTAATAAAAATTATCCGTATTCAACCAGTGTCAAGTATCCCTACTCAAGCTCTTAAAATTATCTCTAAAATACTCCCAAAGAAATTATTTTTATACAAAAAAAAAATAGCTAGACTATCAGGCAGGGATACTGAAATCTCAAAAGACTCTCTGTAACAACATAAAACAGTTACATTCCTCAAAATGCACATACTTTGTGGTCGAAGTGACACATTTCAAAAAAAAAAAAATCTCAAAATTGAATTCGGCAGAAATGTCTGTCTTCCAAGAACATTTATATAACGGTCATGTCAATTATTTTTGCATGCCCCTCCCCCCCCCCCCCCCCCCCCCCCCGCCTAAAAAAAATCAAATGTCTAAATGTCAATCTGAACAGGGGATGGCCTTTCTCCGGGTTTGTGTGTGTGTGTTAAAGAACGTATAGATGTACACATAAAAATTTGTATTCTGGTTAATTGCTTATAAGATTTTAAGTAAATAATTACCGTACCTCAAATTACTCAGTACTTGGTTTAGATTTGAGATTAGTACTAAAATAATCAGTTATAATTGACAAATGAATTTTGCGACGCAAACCAACTGCAGACTATATACATGACTTTGTATAGAATATAAATTAGAAGTACATGTAGATAAACAATTCACAATTATAGCTTATGAACAGCAGTTATAATACTTTAACCCCCCCCCCCTTTTCAGCCACGCAAATACCAAATAACTTCTCTTTCCACTTGTGATATTTTCCCTGATCAAAATGTGATCAGCACGGACTAAGTGTATCGACGTGCTAGTCTGTACGGAGTAATGCGGTGTGTTTACTATTGAGCTTTTATGGAGTTTATTTCTTTTTTGTGATGCATATTTCAATAAATGGGATTCAGGGTGTATATCACTTGACTTGTGCACATCTTCGAACCGATGCAGTAACCTTATTTCCAGGTATGGGAACGTTTACAGCGTTCGGGGCGTTTTCTCGATATGCAGCAATTGCATCTTTAGGACCTGCTAATCAAAGACGTAGGTTGTTTTGTTCCATTTAAATGATATAATTTCAAAATGTGTTTGCAAATTTTACTGCTTTATATTTCAAGTTTATTCTGCATAAATTGGCGCACTGTAAAATATGTACTCATGCATCTAAATTCCTCTTCTAAACTTGCATTTTTCCCCTTTTGATTCAAATCAATAATTCAGAAATATGATTATTATGTTGTTTGTTGTGGTTTTGAAATGTCTTGATCACCTCGAGCTCATGTGTTCTCATATGCTTTACCATCGGAGCTGTGCACAAGTCGATACCCAAGCCAAAAAATCATTCAAGTGTAACGACCGCTTTGGGGTATATATGGTTACAATGAGACAATGTATCTGAAAGAAATATGGCGGAATACGGCTATAGTTGGTATGAAACAAGTCGTACATAGATGAAAATGTTGTGTTTTTAAGAATTCATGTCAGCTTTAAGTTATCCATATTGTAAACTGGAATTGCATACTGTTTTTTAACATTTAAGATAACATTTTTAATGCATTCCAAATAATTTTCATCATATAGTAAAGAATTATTAAACTTCCATAAACCCCTTCCTTTCTTAAAATCATTAAAAGCAATAGACAGTGATATTATGGAGTGATCTGATCTGTAGCTAGATTCTATAGTGCATTTTTCTAACCCTGACAAGAGTGACTCAGATATTAAAAAGAAATCTAAACGACTTTGTTTCAATGGAGTTTTTCTTCTCCAAGAGTATCTACGAACATTTTCGTGTAATTGTCGAAAAGGGTCAATATAAGAAAAATTTTCTATTATTTCTAAAATCTTGTCTCTTGCCTTTGGATTATTAATCGATTTATAATTGTAATAATCTAAGTCTGGGTTTATAACTAGATTAAAATCCCCACACCAGATAATATGACTACAATGCATATCATCGATATGATTTTGAATGTTTTCATAAAAGAGTGGTGTGTCAATATTAGGACCATAAATAGTGCATAACAATACTTCATGGCCCTCTATACATGCTTTAAGTAAAAATAGTTTCCATCAACATCACCCTTTTCTGCAATAGGTTTAAAATCAAAGTTATTATTAATAAGAATTGCGACTCCTCTGGAGTTTGTAGTATATGAACTAAAAAAGCACTGGTATCCCCACAAATTTCTTACTTCATTTTCTATATCACAGGAGAAGTGTGTATCTTGCAAGCAATAAATATTATATTTCAACGATCTTAAATAATTAAAAACATCTTTGCGTTTTGCAATATCGCCTAAACCTTGGCAATTTACGGATATAATTTTAACCATTTGGTATAATTATTGTGCAAAAACTGTTAGATACCCAACGGAACGATGGAGGTGAACTCATGATTTAAATATGTAGAGATTCAGAAAAGAAGAGAAGATCGAGCAAAGAAGAGAAAATCAGTAAAATAGATCAGACAATGATATACAACGATAAAAAAAGTTCCACGAAAATACAAGTTGACTACCGTGATAAAGTGAGTCACTGTTTGGAATGTCAAAAAAAAATCAACACATATGACACCGGAAATACATTTTACAGCACTAAAATCAGTTGAGGTACGGACGGATATTTTAGTCCCGGATCTTATTTACCTTGTGTGCAATGTCATCAAGAATGTCAAACTTCACTCGTTTTTTCTTCACCTCTCCGTAAACCGACCCATTGAAGTACCATGCCGATGAAACACCCTCACAGTCCAACAGGCGCGCGATCAACTCGCCGTTCTCCTTGGTAACGTCATCACCTAGTCGAATGTTACCGGGGGCTTCCTTCACTTTTGACCGCTTTCGCATTATATGGGCCTTTTTGTCGTTATTTGTCATTTTCATGAGAATGGGTTTAGGTCCTTTACCCTTGGATCCAGGTATCCTGTGACATGCCACAATGTCACATTCGTTAACCTCTACATCCCCTTTCTCCTTCAATACAGATTTCACGACCTCTATTATATCCTCGTCTTCTGTTTCCTGGACACCGTAGATTTTAATATTGTTTTTTCTGCTGTATTGTTCATTATAGTTAGCTTTCACTGTAGCAAAAGTAGCAAGATCGTTCAGCTGATCCATTTCCTTTTTCAGTTCTCTATTGTTTTTGTTAGTTTCCGACAGTTTTTCTTTTAGAGTTTCGTTTTCCATTGTTAATCTATCGACGTCTTTTGTCAGGTTATCGATTCTTTTATTTAACAGCGTTTCTCTTTTTTCTGCATTTGCTTCATGAATCTTCAGAAGTCCCTTCACTATATTAGTCACCATTGATTCTAAATCGCACGTTTTTACCGTTTGTTGCAAGCATTCTTTAATTTCAAGTAGATCAGCTTTTAATGACCCTATTGTCAAGTCATCTGTTGTTTCAACCGTTTCATTTCTTTCAGATTTACTTTTTTCTGACCCTTTCTTAGTACCAGGCATGTTTTTGTTTTTATTTGGATGTAGCGTCAACAAAGTCTTTCACAAGGGAAAACAGCATGAAAACAACACGAACAAATCGAGGTGTTTAAAGATCGTAGTAAACAGTACTCACGACTGTGTAGAATCTCCTTTCTTTAAAAAACACAGATAGATCGTTTCAAATATTTTTTTTTTCACAGTGTAAAGGTTCCTCTGAAGTTATTTTAGCACACTGTTAGGAAATCCTTAGTCACAATAGTCATTAATTCACTAAATATCTCCAAACTCGCGCTCACCGAAAAAACACCTCTTACCTCACGAGCGCCATCTTGCTTGATCTCGTTATTGGCATTTTTTTGTATTCATATCCGTATGTATTCATATGAAGCAGAATTTGTGTAAAATTTTATGCGTGAAAAGAAGAAAACACTTGCTGTTGCCTTCAACTCGACATTTCGAGATATCGACGACATATTGTCTAATTGACATTGGCAATTTCCATTCCTACGTCGATACGATATATCCTGGTGAGCTTGAGATAAAAGATACCACAGAGTCTGACACATCTGATTCATACTTGGATATTTTACTTGAAAAAGACACTAATGGTAATCTAACAACAAAGCTATATGATAAACGTGATGACTTTTTTTTCCTATCGTCAACTTCCCTTACTTATGCAGCAATATACCTGCATCACTTGCATACAGAGTGTATATATCTCAGTTGATTCGATACGTATGAATAATTTCTAAAACGAGGTAGATTAATGACAATCAAGTTGATGAAACAAGAATATCAACAGTCTCGTTTAAAGTCATCATTTCCTAAGTTCTATGGTCGATACAACGATCCTGTCAGCAAATACAATTTATCATTAGATCAAATGCTGACGGACGTTTTTCATTCCAACTGTTAGTCCATTATTTATACATTGAATCGACGACGGGGTTTTCCGTTATTTCCCGACAAGGAGCACAAGGTGGGGTGTGGCCGGTCAGCAGGGGGTCCTCACTCCTCCATGGCACCTGATCCCACCTCTGATGTTTCGGAGGTCCGTGTTTGCTCTGCTCCTATTTTGTATTGTTTTATAAACTTTGATATTGAATACTGTTCGTTAGGCCAACATTTTTTTATTTACTGTTTTACGTGAGCGCCGACCCTAATTTGGGTTAAAATGAAATAAAAATAAAAGTCTCTTCTTCAAGTTTTATTTTTTATTTTTGTTTCTCCCGCCGATGGCTTATTTATAGTCATTGAAAAAATAAAAGAAACGTCAACAAAATTTAACAAGCCTTACAAAACGTGAAATGTCATTGGCTGAGGTAAATAAATCCATCCAATCACAGTTGGCAAAACTAATGAGCAGGAATGTGAAGCGTGGATAGCCACTGCACAGCATGGAACCCACAGCATGAAAGTTAGCGGCAAAATGTCAGAACCATAGGTTAATGTTTTTAAATGCACCCAGTCATTTTAAAAAGTGACATGACATTTATTGGGAAAAAAAAACATTAATTTTAGATTAACTTTTAATGAAAGAATGGATAAGATAGACGAAATAGTAATCTTGATCAAATGTTACATGGAGGGCCACGGCACGTGGAAATTAAGGTTCTGTCAACCCCTTGTTTGGGGAGATTTTAAGTACGTATTATCTTTGACAATTGTTTAAAAGCATTGAAATACGACTTACAGATTAATCTGAAACTTGTTTTTAATACAATAGTGTTTTCGTTTACTTGTAACAAGAGAACAGAACACTGTAGGAAGTGGCGTGACTGAGGAAATTCGAGTCACAACTTCCACTCGTTATTATAATGTTAATCACACTTATTACGATTCAAAATGGAATTATACTTGTTATGTAACAAATAAATGCACATGAGGGTGATTATAACAACTCTTTCTTTGTAAAACAACCTTTTTACCACTAGGCAAAAACAAAGCTGCAAATGATTCGTCCATACAAATATCACCTGTTATTTTTATTCAAAAATTGTGGATTAATAGAACCAGATTTTAGAAATATACGAATTTTGCAGTAAACAGAGTAATTGTCATAGTCTATTTTACATGTATGTACTTATGATATTACATGTACATGCATTTTCTACAATCATTTACTTTGAAAGTTATAGCATTGAGGCAATTTCAATATGTTTTCAAGAGATGATACATTTTATCCACCTACCTGTATGTGTATATTAATTTGAATAGCATTGAAAAAGATACTCAGATTTTCTTTTAATTAGTCTCACTTGTGAAATAATTTAACCAATCCATTAAATGCCTAACTATATGCTTGCCATATGATAGCTACTCAAAAATCCAAAAATCTTATTTATTTTTGAATACCCCAAAATTATGATAAAATTGTTTTGCATGCATTAATTTTTCAAATAACACCTGTTTCCTACCAAATTTAGGCAACAGAACAATTCAATTCTTAATTTAAAAAATAAAAAAAATTGTTACATTTGTTTATTTTATTTTTATTTTTATGACCGACTGCTTGAATTTGAAGATTTTATTTTTATTTTTATTTCGACCCCCCAACTCAATTTTTTAAAAAAAATTCCCGTAAAACAGAAAATAAAAAAATGTTGGCCTTATCTCAATATCCTTCTTACCGTATTAACCGAGGTCCTGTGTCGCAGTAGGTGCTGGCACGAAAAAGATCCCTCCCTGCTCAATGGCCCTAAGTGCCGAGTATAGGACAAAATTTTCAACTCTCCACCGGCAAACGGTGGCGTCTCCATATGAGTGAAAAAGTCTCGAGTGGGACGTTAAACAACATATAATCAACCATCTCATTCAATCTGATTAAAGTCAGATATCCTTTGATCTGCTCACATAAAGATCGCTACACAAGGTCTTTATGTGAGCGAACCAAAGGATCTAATTTTATCAAATTGCCATCTCATTTTTGATTCGATACGCAAGAGCATGCTCTACATATCTATGGTATAAACAATTTCTAAAAAGATGTACATATGTAATTTGTTGAACGAAGAAGTTGATGAAACATATGTTGGGAGTTGGAACACATACTATATTCTACAAAAATATCAGCGCTAGTCTCGTTTAAAGTTATATCATTTCGTAAGTTTTATGGTTGATACAATAACTTTAACTTTACGTCAAATGCTGACTGAGTTTTTCATACGAATTATTATGTATTATGCCATTATTTACGCACTGAATTGTCAACAGATTTTTCCTTTATTTCCCGATCATGACAAGGAGCACACAGCGGGTGTGACCAGTTGGCAGGGGATGCTCACTCCTCCATGGCACCTGATCTCACCTCTGATGTTTTGGAGGTCCGTGTTTGCTCTGCTCCTGATTTGCTTTTTAATGGACTTTTGAGCTTTAATACTGTTCGTTATCTCCATTAATTTCATTTTTTTTTTTCAGAATAGATGAAGTGTTTTAGGAATATATATATATATATATATATATATATATATATATATATATATATATATATATATATATATATATATATATATATATATATATATCGGAGGGGGGGGGGGGGTATTAAAGAATAGCAAAAGAACTTTGTTTGCTTGTTGCTTATACAAGAAGTCACTTTAGCGAATTTTTCACCCGTATGAAGACGTCACCACTTGCTGGTGGAGGGCTACAAATTTAGTCTTATACTCAACTTGCACACTCAGAGTCATTGAGTTGTGAGGGATCTTTTTGTTCCAGCGCCTACTTGGACAAATCTTCGCGTCCTGCAGTGAGATACAAATCCACGACGTATATTAGGATCAACTCCTTACTCCACAACTCAGACCACTGCGTCATGGCCTGGTCCAGGCGTAGGAATTCGAGATTGGATATTAGGCAATTGTGCGTACTATTTAATATCCGTCCGTTTTCACCGATAAAAAACGATATAAAAGAATTACTAAGACCACATGAACGATACATGTAACTACCGGTATGTCATTGCATGTTTCAAGCACACAAGATTTACAACAATACCGTTATTTTTACAATGCTCATTGCTCGTTGTAATAACTGAATTGTAAAAGATAGGACTTTTTATTTTTCATTAA
>NW_026920555.1:0-177773 GCF_032062105.1 Saccostrea cuccullata | reverse complement strand
ACTACTTATTTGGAGTAAAGGTAAGAAATGTTAATAAAAAAGCCATTTACTGTTAATTTGAGCCGAAATCCGTGCGGGAGTAAATCACTCCCGCGGCTGCGCCATTAGAAAGATCCTAAGGAGTTGTAGCCCTCTCCCAAAAAAAAAAAAGGGAGAGGGCTACATTATTGCAGCTAAGTCGATACCGGTGTACCCACGTGGTGCTGCAGCGGACACTGGACAAGGAGTAATTTCACCAAAATTATGTTCATGTTCGGCTCCAGTATCACTTCTATTTTGATTCTCATGAAGATGCTTCAATGTCGAGAACCGTAAAGATTTAATACGTACGGTAACTTTGTTTTTTTACGTCGAGGAAATTTCTCGATCGTTTCGTCGGCCATCTTGTAGCATAGAAATAATGTGTAAATGGAGACTTTTATTTGACGGCATTCCGGAATCCGGAAAAAAGCACGCGCAATTATGCGAATTCTTCCTATCACGTGATTGCTATCGGTCTCTACCTTAATGTTATCATCAAGACAAAATTCTAACCTCAAATTATCATGATTTCGTAACAAGAGTCAATAATATTCAAATTCGTGCTTGATGTTTGAATTCAACTCAGAACCCATAGATATAATTAGGTCTTTCCACCTATGGATTTTCTTCTGTTTATAATTATTAGGTCAATTGATTACCTTCTGATTCTTTTTTTTTCCTTTTTTATTATTATTAGGTCTTTAGGTCTTCCCATCTTTCTGTGCTGTGGAAAGACCTATTGAAATTGTTCTGTTTATTATTATCATTTAATTAATATTTTTATTATCCCGCTGCATGTTTTTTCTTTAAAGATTTATCGTAAAGATTTATAGTCCATAAGAATGTATACTCCGTAAAAGATTATTGCAGTTCACCCTGCGTAAATTAACCTTGACCTTAATCCTCCGAAACTGTAAACAGTAGAGGTATGAAACGTTCACCAATGTCTTTGACTAATTAAGGGGACTTTTCAATCTTTTTATTGCGAAAACATTCTGTGACCCCTTCAATGAGTTAAATAATAATTTAGAATTTCAAAACGAGAAGTCGTAGCGATATGGGATCAAGTGCATTCATTGACATTTGACCTTAAATTTATGCAAAGTTCAAAGGTCAAGGTCATTCCAAAAAGGAGAAATTAAGCTCTTTTGATATCTATTTTGTCTTCTAACATATACATTCTGTTTTTGCATCATTAATATGTACTATTAAAACTATTTCAAAGATTTCATTCTTGTCTCCGAAGATAAATTGATCCTATTGAAAGTTATTGCCCCTTATGCAAATAACTGCTATCGCTACTGCTTTAAAGCCGTAGATCGTTAAGGCATGAAACCTTCACTAATGTCTTAAGGGTCTTTAGGCACATCTTCATTGTAAAAAGTGCAAAAGGATCTGATGAACCCTTATATGATTTATTGCCCTTTAACTTCTTTGCGCTTTATATTTAAAGATAACTTTAGAACTAAAAGTCGTAGAGACATGGGGTCAATTGTAATGTGAGCGTTGACCTTAAAAATTTATTTAATTATTAAAGATTTATTTTTTTTATCTTTTAAGTCACTTTTGTTTTTTTAATGGTATTTAATGAGTCAGATTTAAAACAAAATAAAAATTCAGAGGTGGAAAGACATCTTATTGTTCTGTGAACAATATGTCTCCTAGTTTATTGTATTGTTTGTAACTAACTAAATCCTGATCAGTCCCGATATTTGATTTTTGCATTATATGAATCTAAATAGGTCTTATCTTTAAAAAAAATAATTTAAATCATATGAATTTATCGTTAAAATATTTCTACGAAGTTTTGATAACATATGAAGTCAAATCAAAAAGATATGACAGAACTTTTCGAACCCTCGTAAAAATAGTAAATAATGGACCGAAGTATTCGGATCTTGTGATTGGAACCCCTTCCCCCCTCAAAAAAAAGTTTTTTGATTAATAAATTGATTGTATATCGATATATATATCAGTTTAATAATATACATGACACCGAATGGTGCAACAACGGTGTACTATATTTATGATTCCTAAAAGTATTCTGATACTAGTAAAACTTTTTTTTTCAGTATAGCAGACGCATGTTTGGCTTCCGTTTACCGATCAAATATCATGTCAAAGATATCGTATAATAGATTATATAACATTTCTAGCTTCGAAGTGTTAAAGGATCTTTAATTTATATCGCTTTACTAACAACACGACAGTTTGTTTGATTGGGCGAAGTGATTGTCATTTCAATCCTCGAGTAGATGTTTGATTCCAAGGAATTATTAAAAATACTTTGCATCTAAAACACAAAGTACAGCAATGCCACCGGCAATACTGACTATCATATCAAATTATTGTTCACTGGTATGCAGTAAACAACAATTACATGTAGACGCATAAAGCAAGTTTAACTTCTCATAATGATGATGTTAATAGCTACATAATACACATGTAGCAGGGTAGCCTTACTAAGCCATTTTTTAAAAACGTAAATAAAAATTTCTTATACGTATTTTGAACCAAATCACAACAAATATAAGACGTGCTTTGAATGACCACCTTTTGCTGCCCGCCATACTGGTAAACAATCATTCAATGTGATTGGCCAGTATTATCAGGATATAGTTGTATTCTGATATTCATATGCAAATATGAATTAGTTTCATTAAAATAAAATATCCAATCGCCCCACCTCGCAAGCTGTCATGCTGTTAGTAAAATGATAATAGGGATGGTTACATGGAGTTAATATTTTTTTCTTATTCAGCCTTTTACCGTGAAGTGTATTTTTATATTCTCTTCAGGATTAAAAAAATTAAGAATTCCTCTTTGTACGTCTGTTGTTGCCAAACAGAACAAAAATGAAAAATGAAACATCAACCTACAGAAAAGTAGATTTTTTACAAATTTTCCATTTTTCAGCTGGTATTCTTCTTACCATTTCAGTAGCATTGAACGTGTGTTCCTGTGCATTGATGCTGAGGGACAAACAACTAAAAAAACACAACCAGTGCCTCATAATCGTCAGTATTGCATCAACAGAACTATACTTCAAAATTAAATTAAAATCATTATTCCGAAAATGTTTTCCAGTAATGTTATCAAACATTTTAATTCATCTTTTATCTACAAGTTACCAAAATCTTGTGTGACTTTGACTGATAATTCCTGAGTTAATGAAATTGATATGTCGATACCCCCGTATATTAAAAAAAAATTCTCATCATCTCTCCTGCACATTGGTAACATCCTTGATTAAATGTGCATTGAGTTCACCAGAGCATTTATCTTTCTCATATGATTATTGTTCAACCCTTCCGACAATAGTTTTAATGGTTGAGAGTAGCTGTATATTCCAGAGCCAACAAATCCCCCCGCCAAAGGAGTGCCATGAATTTTTGTTTTAGGATAGAGTTTACAGAATCCAGCTGGTTTGGTAAACGTGAATGTTTGTGAAAAAGTCTCAACAAACACTGGATACATTTTCCCAGTGTGAAAATGCTAAAATCATTAGCGTACGTGCACGCGTAAGAGTAAAATCGACGTAAAATTTGCCAAGCTGGCGGGCCAAATCAAAGCAGAGAATTTCTGACAATTTTAGGTGAAATTATTGGTATGATAGTTTGCTGTATAAATATCGGTTACAGTGATAATACCTTGATAATAAACGAGGTTACATGATGAAAAGCCCTATCTTGATGTAACGTTGTTACGCGTCAACGTCACCGCCATGGTTGATTGGAAACCTTTCAAGTTACTCTCTGACAACTGAAAAACCCTTTTTTGTTGAAAAGTTTAAAACAAACTGCACATCAACATCATTTTGCCTTCAATTTTTTATTCCCTTACGCAATTTAATTACGGGAACCAGTGTAACTTCCGGCAGCCACACCATGATTGCACGAAATTTATACTGATTGCAAATGCGGAAAACGATGTCTATAACTTAAATGTATCGATTAGCACTTCAAAAATGTAATCATAAAATTGTCATCATCAACATGCACATGTTTTTGGCTTTTTATCACTTCCCCACGTGAAGCCATACATTTCATGGTTGAGTAGCTTAGCGCAAACTAAAAAAATACCTGAATGACCAATTTTATTAATTTTCGGCCACATAGTCAAAGATTTTTCGTATATTATGATCTTATGCGTTTCTTTTTCTTTTCAGTATATATTAATACATTTGAATAACGAAGAGTTTTCAAGCTCAAATTCCAATTTAAAACAATAAAAATCAGAAGCGTAGCAAACACTGACTTCTGAAACATCAGAGGTGGGATCAGGTGCCATGGAGAAGTGAATATCTCCTGCCGACCTGACACATTTGTCGTGTGCTCTCGGTCATGATCGGAAAATACTAGTAACAGGAAAATTTGTACATAACTCGTTGAGTTTATAAGGGCCTTATTCTAATTCTTAGTAATTAGAATAAAAATGTATTCAGCTTTTGTCTTCATTATACATTTATACTGTATCATTATATCGGCCATCTTTCCGTATCCAAATCTGCGCAGTTTGAAACAAAATTATCAAGTTAAGCTTTGAAGGCCCGAGGACTGACATTGGTCTTGGGTAGATGTAGGTAATGGAAAAAGACACATTTGTCATGTTTTTTAATGTTAAATAGGACCTTCTTCAAGAAGTACCAATTTCAAAAAAATATATATTGTTCAGAGAATGTATTAATGAACCATTCAAAATAGATTATAATTGAAACTTTTAGGAAAAAGATTCTACTAATAGACATAACTAGAGCAAAGCTCGTTGCAAAGCAACGAGTAGATCTTCCGTTTTTTTTTGACCGGATGTAACGTTTTTCTAAAAAATGAGGTGTGACGTCCAAAATGGCTTAAATCATCAAACTCTATTTAAGTTTTGCAAAAATACGTGACGTAGACGGTCAGGAAATTAAATTTTTTTAAATCAATTTAAATTGCAAATTTATTTTTATTTTTTTATTATTATTATTTTTTTTAACAAATCCAAATCAAAATAAACCAAAAAAATAAAATGATTGATTTATTGCCCTCTTGATACTTTATAGTATAAGTAATTTTTACTTAAAACTCTATATTTTATTTCAAGATAAACGTTTTAACGTTTTAAACCATTCTACACATAATCAAACAGGTATTGCTGTGGTAAAATTATCTATTTTAAATCAATTTCTTTACAATTTTATTGTGATACGTGTAAATGTGATGAGGATTGGTCAATCATTTTAATATTTTTTAGACTCTTTCGTTATTCATTCCTTTTTAAAATATAACTAACATATTCTACCTTTTTATGACTTGTTAAATGGAGAAATTAATTAGGGCTTAAAGTAACTTAAATATTCACCGATAAATTTTAATTTTCATTAATACTTGTATTTAGAAAATAGAAATATCTATTCAGTCTTCCGTTACATTATTTTTTCTTTAAAACAATCACTTTATGTATCTTTTAACAGCAAATATAAATTTGCAGAAAGACATTTTCTTCATTTTCAAAGAGAATATTTAGAAATATATTCACTTAAAACATTGTTGTGACGTCAAGCATTTGTTCTTGCAGTCTAAAACTTTTCCTGTAGCCGTCCAATAATAATAATTACCAGTCTGATAATATATCAGACGGCAATTAAGTAATAAATAAATCTTATACCAAAGGTGATGATATAATCAAAAGACTTTATGTACTCAGAACAATCAAGGGTGTTCCCATTTGCAAAAACAAGTAAAGTTGTTCTTAAAAGCTGACTTTGTTTCTGCTTGTTAATTTTTTTGTAATATTTATCAAAAATATATTCTTTTTAGAATTCGTGAGTGTTATAAGTGCTCTTGAAGCATGGGTTTAACATAACTTAATTTTGAAAAAAAAAATCTAGCTGAACTACAAAAGGATTTGTTAATTCCGATTTTACATAAACCTCTAAAATGCAGAAGATTAAATCATTTTTTTTTATTTTACTGCTAAGAAAAGAAATATTGTTTAGCTCGTCTTGTAAAGTTATAAATTGTTGTAAACTGTGTTTTTATATATAGATTTTTGAACAGAATTTTATTTTCAAATTTATATGAACGTACATAAATATTGTATCTTAAGAAATGTTGATTTCTTCCAGTTAGAGGAATATTAATGGTTCATGTGCTTTGACATTGAGATATAGTGTAAAGTGTATGTAAATACTGCAGTGTGTATTTTATGAAAATTTAAAGCATATTAAATTGCACACAACAATTTCAAATGATGTTTTACACATGGCAAAACCGTTGAGATTTATATAACAACGATTTTTGCATTTGAATGATAACTACATGGTACTCATATTATTATGATTCACAGTAATCGTAACAATCAAAACTTTTTTATTAGCTTATTTTCAAAGAAACACCCAACACCAAACATAAACCATATAAAGTCAATTATAAACACATCATATTGTTACCATCAAGACGAAATTCTAACCTCAAATTATCATGATTTCGTAACAAGAGAAACCGTAAACAGTAGAGGTATAAAACATTCACCAATGTCTTTGACTAATTAAGGGTACTCTTCAATCTATTTATTGCAAAAACATTCTGTGACCCCTTCAATGAGTTAAATAATAATTTAGAATTTCAAAACGAGAAGTCGTAGAGATATGGGATCAAGTGCATTCATTGACCTTTGACCTTAAATTTATGCAAAGTTCAAAGGTCCAGGTCATTCCAAAAATGAGAAATTAAGCTCTTTTGATATCTATTTTGTCTTTTAATATATACAGTCTTATTTTGCATCATTAATATGCACTATTAAAACTATTTTAAAGATTTCATTTTTGTCTCCGAAGATTAATTGATCCTATTGAATTTATTGCCCCTTATGCAAAAAAAACTGTTATCACTACTGCTTTAAAGCCGTAGATTGTTAAGGCATGAAACCTTCACTTATGTCTTAAGGGTCTTTAGGCACATCTTCATTGTAAAAGTGCAAAAGGATCTGATGAACCCTTATATGATTTATTGACCTTAAACTTCTTTGCGCTTTATATTTAAACATAACTTTAGAACTAAAAGTCATACAGACATGGGGTCAATTGCAATGTGACCGTTGAACTTAAAAATTTATTTAATTTTTAAAAATTTAATTTTTTATCTTTTAAGTCATTTTTGTTTTTTAATGGTATTTGAGGAGTCAGATATAAAACAAAATAGAAATTCAGAGAAGGTGGAAATACCTCTTATTGTTCTGTGAACAATATGTTTCCTAGTTCATTGTATTGTTTGTAACTAACTAAATCCTGATCAGTCCCGATATCTGATTTTTGTATTATATAAATCTAAATAGGTTTTATCTTTAAAAAAAATAATTTAAATCATTTAAATTTATCGTTAAAATATTTCTACGAAATTTTGATAATATATATCGTCAAATCAAAAAGATATGACAGAACCTTTTTGAACCCTCGTAAAAATAGTAAATAAAAGTCCGAAGTATTCGGATCTTGTGATTGGAACCCTCCTCCCCCCAAAAAAACACAAGTTTTCTGATTAATAGATTGATTGTATGTCGATATATTACAGCTTAATAATAAACATGATACCAAAGGGTGCAACAACGGTGTCCTATATTTATGATTCCTAAAAGTGTTCTGATACTAGTAAAACTTGGGGTTTTTTTTCAGAATAGCAGACGCATGTTTGGGAGCCATGCCATTTACATGTCTTTTTTATATAAGCAAATTTTCAGATAAAACTAAATTTCTCCATAACATACATTTACATAGTTGAAATACTGCAAAATGATATTTATCTCATCTCATGCATACAGAGGCACATGACGAAGAAATTACAAAACAGGTATACGGAATGTTTCTTTCATTTGGCATTGCTAATTAAAATCTCCCTTTCTTTCTCTTTTTTCCCAAAAAAGTGGATGTTTGTGCGTAGTCACGTACGCCTGTCTACGCGCCTAAACTTTTCTTGGACTCATTCCATTCCTGCAAAACCTTAATCATCCCTAAGAACCAGGTTACATATCAATTATGCATGTAAAAGTAAAAGGATTACTATAAAAGGGGCATATTGGTATTTATTTATGAATAAGTGCATCAACTAAAAAAATCATTTAAAGGTAAGAATGTCCATATGTACACATATCATACATAATAATTACATGTAATTGTGTATCTTAATTTGAAAAACATCTTCATTGATAGTTTTGTATTGTTTTATATCGGTAGGTTTCGTTTTGATTTCGATTCGTTTCGTTTTGATTTCGCTTCGTTTCAGTTCGTTTCTATTTCGTTTTGCATTTTACAGGTATCCGAATTTTTTCAGTTAATGTCCAAAATACAGAATTTAAATTAGTTAAAAAATTAATGCGAATACAAGGGATACAGAATTATAGATATTTTTTTTTAATTTTATCTGATTAAAAGATATCAATAAATATTTATATATTAAGGGAAGTTTTCTGAATTTATATAATACATTCCTAACGGGTTTTTCCGTTTACCGATCAAATATCATGTCGAAGATATTGTATAATAGATTATATAACATTTTGAGCTTGGAAGTGTTAAAGGATCTTTAATTTATTATCGCTTTACTAACAACACGGCAGGTTGTTTGATTGGGCGGAGTGATTGTCATTTCAATCCTCGAGTAGATGTTTAATTCCAAGGAATTAATAATAATACCGTGCATCTGAAACACAAAATACAGCAATGCCACTGGCAATACTTACTATTGTATTAAATGATTGTTCATTGGTATGCAGTAAAAAACAATTACATGTAGACGCATAAAGCAAGTTTAACTTCTCATAATGATGATGTTAATAGCTACATAATACACACGTAGCAGGGTAGCCTTACTAAGCCATTTTTTAAATGCGTAAATAAAAATTTCTTATACGTATTTTGAACCAAATCACAACAAATATAAGACGTGCTTTGACTGACCACCTTTTGCTGCCCGCCATACTGGTAAACAATCATTCAATGTGATTGGCCAGTATTATCAGGATATAGTTGTATTCTGAGATTCATATGCAAATATGAATTAGTTTCATTAAAATAAAATATCCAATCGCCCCATCTCGCAAGCTGTCATGCTGTTAGTAAAATGATAATAGGGATGGTTACATGGAGTTAATATTTTTTCTTATTCAGCCTTTTACCGTGAAGTGTATTTTTATATTCTCTTCAGGATTACAAAAATTAAGAATTCCTCTTTGTACGTCTGTTGTTGCCAAACAGAACAAAAATGAAAAATGAAACATCAACCTACGGAAAAGTAGATTTTTTACAAATTTTCCATTTTTCAGCTGGTATTCTTCTTACCATTTCAGTAGCATTGAACGTGTGTTCCTGTGCATTGAGGACAAACAACTAAAAAAAAACACAACCAATGCCTCATAATCGTCAGTATTGCATCAACAGAACTATACTTCAAAATTAAATTAAAATTATTATTCCGAAAATGTTTTCCAGTAATGTTATCAAACATTTTAATTCATCTTTTATTTACAAGTTACCAAAATCTTTTGTGACTTTGACTGCTAATTCCTGAGTTAATGAAATTGATATGTCGATACCCCCCTATATTAAAATAAAAATTCTCATCATCTCTCCTGCACATTGGTAACAGCCTTGATTTAATGTGCATTGAGTTCACCAGAGCATTTAGCTTTCTCATATGATTATTATTCAACCCTTCCGACAATAGTTTTAATGGTTGAGAGTAGCTGTATATTCCAAAGCCAACAAATCCCCCCGCCAAAGGAGTGCCATTAATTTTTGTTTTAGGATAGAGTTTACAGAATCCGGCTGGTTTGGTAAACGTGAATGTTTGTGAAAAAGTCTCAACAAACACTGGATACATTTTCCCAGTGTGAAAATGCTAAAATCATTAGCGTACGTGCACGCGTAAGAATAAAATCGACGTAAAATTTGCCAAGCTGGCGGACTAAATCAAAGCAGAGAATTTCTGACAATTTTAGGTGAAATTATTGGTATGATAGTTTGCTGTATAAATATTGGTTTCAGTGATAATACCTTGATAATAAACGAGGTAACATGATGAAAAGCCATATCTTGATGTAACCTTGTTACGCGTCAACGTCACCGCCATGGTTGATTGGAAACCTTTTAAGTTACTCTCTGACAACTGAAAAACACTTTTTTGTTGAAAAGTGTAAAACAAACTGCACATCAACATCATTTTGCCTTCAAGTTTTTATTCCCTTACGCAATTTAATTACGGGAACCAGTGTAACTTCCGGCAGCCACACCATGATTGCACGAAATTTATACTGATTGCAAATGCGGAAAACGATGTCTATAACTTAAATGTATCGATTAGCACTTCAAAAATGTAATCATAAAATTGTCATCATCAACATGCACATGTTTTTGGCTTTTTATCACTTCCCTACGTGATGCCATACATTTCATGGTTGAGTAGTTTAGTGCAAACTAACAAAAATACCGGAATGACCAATTTTATTAATTTTCGGCCACATAGTCAAAGATTTTTCGCATATTATGTTCTTATGCGTTTCTTTTTCTTTTCAGTATCTATTAATACATTTGAATAACGAAGAGTATTCAAGCTCAAATTCCAATTTAAAACAATAAAAATCAGAAGCGTAGCAAACACGTATTTCTGAAACATTAGAGGTTGGATCAGGTGCCATGGAGAAGTGAATATCTCCTGCCGACCTGACACATTTGTCGTGTGCTCTCGATCATGATCGGAAAATACTAGTAACAGGAAAATTTGTACATAACTCGTTGAGTTTATAAGGACCTTATTCTAATTCTTAATGATTAAAATAAAAATGTATTCAGCATTTGTCTTCATTATACATTTATACTGTATCATTATATCGGCCATCTTTCCGTATCCAAATCTGCGCAGTTTGAAACAAAATTATCAAGTTAAGCTTTGAAGGCCCGAGGACTGACATGGGTCTTGGGTAGATATAGGTAATGGAAAAAGACAAATTTGTCATGTTTTTTTAATGTTATATAGGACCTTATTCAAGAAATACCCATTTCAAAAAAAATATACATATTTATCAGAGAATGTATTAATGAAACATTCAAAATATATTATAATTGAAACTTTTAAGAAAAAAATTCTAATAAAAGACATAATCAGAGCAAAGCTCGTTGCAAAGCAACGAGTAGATCTTCCGTTTTGTTTGACCGGATGTAACGTTTTTCTAAAAAAATGAGGTATGACGTCCAAAATGGCTTAAATCATCAAACTCTATGTTAAGCTTTTGCAAAAATACGTGACGAAGACGGTCAGGAAATTAATTTTTTTTTAAATCAATTTAAATTGCAATTTTATTTTTATTTTTTTTATTATTATTATTTTCAAAATTTTGGACAAATCCCAATCAAAATAAACCAAAAAAAATAAAATGATTGATGTATTGCCCTCTTAATACTTTATAGTATAAGTAATTTTTACTTAAAACAAACTCTATATTTTATTGTCAAGATAAACGTTTTAAACCATTCTACACATAATCAAACAGGTATTGCTTTGGTAAAATTATCTATTTTAAATCAATTTCTTAACAATTTTATTGTGATACGTGTAATTGTGATGATTGGCCAATTATTTTAATATTTTTAAGACTCTTTCGTAAGTCATTCCTTTATAAAATATAACTAACATATTCTACCTTTTTATGACTAGTTAAATGAAGAAATTAATTAGGGCTTAAAGTAACTTTAATATTCACCGATAAATTTTAATTTTCATTAATAATTTTATTTAGAAAATAGAAATATTTATTCAGTCTTCCTTTACATTAATTTCTTCTTTAAAACAATCACATTATGTATCTTTTAACAGCAAATATAAATTTGCAAAAAGACATTTCTTCATTTTCAAAGAGAATATCTAGAAATATATTCACTTAAAACATTGTTGTGACGTCAAGCATTTGTTCTTGCAGTCTAAAACTTTTCCTGTAGCCGTCCAATAATAATAATTACCAGTCTGATAATATATTATCAGACGGCAATTAAGTAATAAATAAATCTTATACCAAAGGTGATCACATAATCAAAGGACTTTGTGTACTCAGAACAATCAAGGGTGTTTCCATTTGCAGAAACAAGTAAAGTTGTACTTAAAAGCTAACTTTGTTTCTGCTTGTTAATTTTTTTGTAATATTTATCCACAATATATTCTTTTTAGAACTCGTGAGTGTTATAAGTGCTCTTGAAGCATGGGTTTAACATAACTTAATTTTGAAAAAAAAAATCTAGCTGAACTACAAGAGGATTTGTTCATTCCGATTTAACATAAACCTCTAAAATGCAGAAGATTAAAGCATTTTTTTTTTAATTTTTTCAATCAGAACTGCTAAGAAAAAAAATATTGTTTAGTTCGTCTTGTAAAGTTTTTATATATAGATTTCTGAACAGAATTTTATTTTTAAATTAATATGAACGTATATAAATCTTGTATCTTGAGAAATGTTGATTCCTTCCAGTTAGAGGAATACCAATGGTACATGTGCTTTGACATTGAGATATAGTGTAAAACATTATTGAATGGAATCTGAAGATTAAAAAGAAATCTTTTCTTCAAAAATTCATATTAAAAAATATTTTTATTTGAGATACTTACGTAGATGGTAAAATTGACAAAGAGCCCTCTCCTATTACAAAAATATTTCATCTGCACTATGAGGTAACGGGGAATGCACTTAATATATATATGATGCAGTATGTATTTTATGAAAAACATAAACATATTAAATTGCGCACAAAAGATGTTTTACACATGGTGAAACCGTTGAGATTTATATTAAAACGATTTTTGCATTTGAATGATAACTGCATGGTACTCTTATTATTATGATTCTCAGGAATCGTAAAAATCAAAACTTTTTTATTAGCTTAACACCCAACACCAAACATAAACCATATAAAGTCAATAATAAACACATCTTAATGTTATCATCAAGACAAAATTCTAACCTCAAATTATCATGATTTCGTAACAAGAGTTAATAATATTCAAATTCGTGCTTGATGTTTGAATACAACTCAGAACCCATAGATATAATTAGGTCTTTCCACCTATGGATTTTCTTCTGTTTATAATTATTAGGTCAATTGATTACCTTCTGATTCTTTTTTTTTCCTTTTTTATTATTATTAAGTCTTTAGGTCTTCCCATCTTTCTGTGCTGTGGAAAGATCTATTGAAATTGTTCTGTTTATTATTATTTTTTATTAATATTTTTATTATTCTGCTGCATGTTTTTTCTTAAAAGATTTATCGAAAAGAATTATAGTCCATAAGAATGTATACTCCGTAAAAGATTATTGCAGTTCACCCTGCGTAAATTAACCTTGACATTAATCCTCCAAAACTGTAAACGGTAGAGGTATGAAACCTTCACCAATGTCTTTGACTAATTAAGGGGACTCTTCAATCTTTTTATTGCGAAAACATTCTGTGACCCCTTCAATGAGTTAAATAATAATTTAGAATTTCAAATCGAGAAGTCGTAGAGATATGGGATCAAGTGCATTCATTGACCTTTGACTTTTAATTTATGCAAAGTTCAAAGGTCAAGGTCATTCCAAAAATGAGAAATTAAGCTCTTTTGATATCTATTTTTTCTTTTAACATATACAGTCTGTTTTTACATCATTAATATGTACTCTTAAAACTATTTCAAAGATTTCATTCTTGTCTAATTCATCCTATTGAAAGTTATTGCCCCTTATGCAAAAAACTGCTATCGCTACTGCTTTAAAGCCGTAGATCGTTAAGGCATGAAACCTTCACTAATGTCTTAAGGGTCTTTAGGCACATCTTCATTGTAAAAGTGCAAAAGGATCTGATGAACCCTTATATGATTTGTTGCCCTTTAACTTCTTTGCGCTTTATATTTAAAGATAACTTTAGAACTAAAAGTCGTAGAGACATGGGGTCAATTGAAATGTGACCTTTGACCCCAAAAAATTATTTAATTTTTAAAGATTTATTTTTTTTTATCTTTTAAGTCACTTTTGGTTTTTTAATGGTATTTAATAAGTAAGATTTAAAACAAAATAAAAATTCAGAGGTGGAAAGACATCTTATCGTTATGTGAACAATATGTCTCCTAGTTTATTGTATTGTTTGTAACTAACTAAATCCTGATCAGTCCCGATATTTGATTTTTGCATTATATAAATCTAAATAGGTCTTATCATTAAAAAGAAATAATTTAAATCATATGAATTTATCGTTAAAATATTTCTACGAAATTTTAATAACATATGAAGTCAAATCAAAAAGATAAGACAGAACTTTTCGAACCCTCGTAAAAATAGTAAATAATGGACCGAAGTATTCGGATCTTGTGATTGAAACCCCTTCCCCCCTCAAAAAAAGTTTTTTGGATTAATAGATTGATTGTATGTCGATATATATCAGTTTAATAATATACATGTTACTAAATGGTGCAACAACGGTGTCCTATATTTATGATTCCTAAAAGTATTCTGATACTAGTAAAACTTGCTTTTTTCAGTATCGCAGACGCATGTTTGGGAGCCATGTCATTTACATGTCTTTTTTAAATAAGTAAATTTTCAGATAAAACTAAATTTCTCCATAACAGACATTTACATAGTTGGAATACTGCAAAATGATGTTTATCTCATCTCATGCATACAGAGGCACATGACAAAGAAATTACAAAACAGGTATACGGAATGTTTCTTTCATTTGGCATTGCTAATTAAAATCTCCCTCTCTTTCTCTTTTCCCAAAAATGTTGTGGATGTTTGTGCGTAGACACGTGCTCCTGGCTACGCGCCTAAACTTTTCTTGGACTCACTCCATTCCTGCAAAACCTTAATCATCCCTAAGAACCAGGTTACTTATCAATTATGCATGTATAAGTAAAAGGATTACTATAAAAGGGACATTTATCGGTATTTATGCCTCCTCTTTTCCCAAAATGCCATGAAAAAGGACAAAAGACAAATGTATATTGAAGTTGAATTTTATTGATCAAAATAAAGGTTTTCATCAATGAACAAAATTGTAGTTAATATAAGCATCAAAGGTTACCAACAAAATGGACAGTTGTTCTTTACACCTATAAAATATTTCTTACATACATCTATACATCTACATTTATAATAATAACAGAACACAAACTATATATTAACTACTGTTTGCCGAAAACAATTATAAAACATGTATATACAGTTTTCTTCATACAAAACAAAATCCAGAATTTAACATGTAAATAAAGAGAGTATACAATGTGTAGTTTGAATCTTATAAAATTGGCAAAGGTGGGATCAATTATCCTGACCACACACTAAAGTGGTTCAGGGGAGGAGGGAGGGTAAATAAAAAACTGGTTAAAATGATCCCAAAAAATCTTTGTTTTCCTCCGGGCTAAGTCTAGAACAAAAAGGACGCTATCTCTTAGCCAATGAAATCAAAGGAAAGTTGAGAGGCTACATACGGGTTACTGGTTAAACAAAATATGAGGCTCACCAAGGGTGAAAATGTAAATCATGGAAATTCGTTGTCATAAAATAATTTATTTACATAAATTGCATTTATGCCTCCTCTTTTCCCAAAATGCCATGAAAAAGGACAAAAGACAAATGTATATTGAAGTTGAATTTTATTGATCAAAATAAAGGTTTTCATCAATGAACAAAATTGTAGTTAATATAAGCATCAAAGGTTACCAACAAAATGGACAGTTGTTCTTTACACCTATAAAATATTTCTTACATACATTCATAATAATAACAGAACACAAACTCTATATTAACTACTGTTTGCCGAAAACAATTATAAAACATGTATATACAGTTTTCTTCATACAAAACAAAATCCAGAATTTAACATGTAAATAATTTATTTATGAATAAGTGCATCAACTAAAAAAAATCATTTAAAGTTAAGAATGTCCATATGTACACATATCACACATAATAATTACATGTAATTTTGTACCTTAATTTGAAAAACATCTTCAGTGATAGTTTTGTATTGTTTTATATCGGAAGGTTTCGTTTTGATTTCGACTCATTTCGTTTTGATTTCGTTTCGGTAGATTTCGCTTCGTTTCAGTTCGTTTCTATTTTGTTTTGCATTTTACAGGTATCCTAATTTTTTCAGTTAATGTCCAAAATACAGAATTTAAATAAGTTAAAAATGCGAATACAAGGGAGACAGAATTATAGATATATTTTTTTTAATTTTATCTACGTAAAAGATATCAATAAATATTTATATATTAAGGTCATTGGCAACGAAGGGTTTCCGGAGAAAAAAGGTTTATACCCAGGTTTCTTTACTTATGAAAAAAAGTCATTGAGAGTGATCTCCCGTATGGAATTCTCTAGGCGCTGAAAACAAAGAAAGCATATGTAACAGACTGAGAGGTAAACAAAAGCACGTTTGTTTTTTTATCGGATATATTCAACTCTACAGTAATAAAACAAAACCAGCGATGGGTTTGTTTACATTGTGTTGAGGGGCAGATAGTTAACAAGTCGTCATTTAGAATAGGTAAATGATTGCTGGGAAGTACAAAGGTGTGAAATAATTATGCTGAAAGCGTTGATAGCTAGGTGGACCGAATGAGAATGATTCTATAGGTTATGTGAATGATGCACCATTAAAAAGTTACTATAAATCCTTGAAAAAATGTTTTTGACAGTTCGTTTCCAATTAAGTAAATTATAGAATAGAAACAAACAACCACTCTCTTGAACATTATGAATATTGATTAGATGTAATTACAGCAAAGGGAAGTAACTCAAAATTAAAGAACAGTGCTGGTATTTCTGTGTTTTTGTTCAATATTCGCATTTTCAGCCAAATTATATGCATGTCATCGGAAATAAGGTTTCAACAATGTGTTTTATGTATAAACCTTATGAAATAAATGGGTTTTAGAGAAAACGTATGGTTAAAAATAATATAGGCCCATTTTATCAACATTTTACATAGGAAATGCATTGAAAATTATAAAAACTTTGATTTGACAAAATCGTTAAAGGAAGGCTGGCTTGATGGGTAAAAAGAACCTGAATTTAACATATTTGGTACCATTAAACCTGTTCAAAAAATCTTGAAAAATTCTATACGAAAACCAGAAACGTTGCCAATGTCCTTAAGGGAAGTTTTCTGAATTTATATAATACATTCTTAATGAGTTTTTCCGTTTACCGATCAAATATCATGTCAAAGATATTGTATAACAGATTATATAACATTTTAAGCTTATAGTCTGGTCCTGATTTTCAAAAAGAAGGCTAGAAATAACTTCTAACGGCAAATAATTATTATTTGGTCCAGCATAGTTTTTTAACATAATTCGAGTATGCTGAATCCGAAAAAATATGCTGGTTTTCATGAAAATGACGTTAAAGAGGTCAAAATGGCGATTCAAAATGGCGGACATCCAATTTATCTAATTTTCTCTTAATCTCGTTTAAAATGGAGAAGTAATGAGTGAATATCTTACTGAGTGTAATAAAACTATAAAAATATAATAAAATGCTAACATTATTAGTTTAACTCAGAAAATTTAGCCGTTTTTACACTTAATTCGAATTTTCTCTGATACATTTGTCTATTGTTTCTTTATTCTTCTTTGTTCAGGATTTCACATTTGCAAATATCCATACACTGCAGATTTGAATTTTTTCCTCTACATCTCACTATTCTACAATTGAAAGATGGTGCAGCTGTAAGTTAAAAGTCAAAATGGCGATTCAAAATGGCGGAAATTCCTTTTTTCAAATTATTGCTTAATGTCTTTTATATAGGAGAAATGATTTGTGAATATCTTACAGAGCGATGTACAACTACGTAAAATTCCAACAGAACACTAGTATGATCACTTTAAATCGGAAAAATTAGTCATTTAAATTTAAAATGTGTTATTTAGCTCAAAATAGCAATTCGAATGGACTTTTATACACTCGATTTCGTAAAATACCAAAACTGCTTAATTCTGATTTGTTTTGCAGAAAATAAATAACAGGTTTTTCTTTATTCATGAAATAATGTTCAAATATGTACTGTAATAGAAGTTAATGGATATTTTCATTAATGACTTAGGATTTTTATAAAGCGGATTTTTGTTTAATTACTTCTATTATTAAGATAATTTTTTGACGACAATTCCGAAGACATTTCACCTATTATTCGTCATACATGTATCATGCTTCTTCCTATAAAAAGTTAATAATATCATACAATAATTGCTGTTTTGACGACAATATGAAAATTAAGCTACCCCAAGAGCAGTATTCACCGAGCATTAAGGCGAGTAAACATTGTAGTTCGAGGGTTGCTAAATCACATCAGTGGTTGGAAATTCTTGATCTAATTTTAGTCCAGAGTAGAAAAAAATGTTTATGTTCATGTGGAAGATCTAGTGCAACATAACTTAGTATGATTTTTAAAATGATGAACCACGAGCAATTAGAGGGCTTAATTAGAGAGGTAATCGTTACATCATATAAATCTGAATATATTATGATATCCAAACATAAACATTAATTAAGAATTATCAGTATAATGTACGTAAACCATACATTTTTTTGATTGTCCAGCTCTGATTCTGTGGACCTGCATTTGGATTTTGTTATTCTCAGTCAAAAATTCAACTGCATTCTCAAATATTTCATGGTGTGAACGGTCCTCCTCCACCAATTTTGTACTGAACAGTGTATATAAATTAAAAATTTTGAAATTTACAAAATCTGAAAGAAGAAAATGATTGTGTTCAATCCTCCCTCGATTCTTGATACATGTACAACTTTACACTATCCTAACGAAGAAGTGTGGATCAAGTTGCCTTGTAAAGTTCTTGGAGTGTTCAAGATAATTTTGTTGTCAGGAGAAGTGCTGACTAGATCGAGGTCAAGAATGGCTTAGGCCTATTGGTACGAAACCTTGTAAGTGATAGGAATCACGAGGAATCTGCAGGCGCTATTAAACTGCATAATTTTACAACTTTTCTCACCAAAATATGCACACAATGTGATTCAAGATGATAAAGTTTGAGAATTTTCTTGCTAATAGAATGACCTTTCTACCCTAAAAGAAAACAAATCCATACGTGGTCACGAAATAAAGAGCTACATGTTTTAAATATCAGAGATTTTTTTATACACCCCCACCGATTGAGGGTATAGCGGGAGGATATAGAGTGGTCGGTATGTCCGTCCGTCCGTATTTACGCTTTGGGGTTCCCGTCTCTTATCCGCAAATCGTCTCACACTACTAAATAAAATTTGATAAACTTTTACAGAATCTTTATTACATATTGCCATTGTGCACCTCTTCTTTTACTTTTTGATCCAACACATATTTTGGGTTTCACATAGCAAAACATGGACACTGTATTCATATGGGTGACGGGAATATCATTTAGTGAGCTAATTGCTCACAGTACCTCTTCTTCATTTTGCTTAAGGTTTTGGAAAACAAAATAGACTTTTAACATTTGAACATAAATGTATTGTTCCTTGAATGTTGATTGATTGTATATTGTTTAACGCCGAGTCGGCTATTTTCAGCCATGTTTCGGTGGACTATCAGTTTAAATAATCGGTTTTTGGAGGATTTTGGTTTCTCTGGTGGCCCCCTGTGAGCTTACTCTTTTTCGAACTTCAGAGAAAAGATCTTTTACGTGCCAAGTTGGTTGTCATCCTTGACATAGGGCACCGTTTTACTTGAGTGTTGAAAATACCAAAATTTCGAAGACAGAGTGACATATAAAATAAAGCTGGAATAGAAGATGTTAGGGGATAATACTAAGTTCTTATAAGTGCTAAAAAGCTAGAACAAAGTATTCCATGAAATCGGAAAAGAATTTCCTCAGTTTTATTTGATAGTATGCTGAGGGATGTTGAGGTAGAAATGCAAGTTGATAAAGACAGGATTCAGGAGTGATTTTAGGTGGACGGGGGCTCAAAGGCTTTGGAACACGGTCAAATACGAGCCAGAAAATTTGGAAACTGAAGTCGAGTTTGTTTTAACTATTTCCAGAAAAAAATGAATCTTTTCTGATCTTTTTTGTTTATTCATATTTAATGGAATAATCAATATACTATAAATATATATAAAAAACAAACTGTAATTTATTTTCAAAATTAAGCAGTTTGAGTATTTTATGAAACATGAGTGAATATGACGTCATTTTAAGTTTTGAGCTGATTAACACATTTAAATTTAAACGACTAAATTTTCCGTTTTAAAGTGTTCATATTAATGTTCTATTGGAATTTTACATTAGTTAATTGTACTCGCTCAGTAAGATATTCACAAATCATTCCTCCTATGTAAAAGACATTAAGAAATAATTTGAAAAAAGGAATATCCGCCATTTTGAATCGCCATTTTGACTTCTAAAATACAGCTGCACCATCATTCAACTGTAGTGAGATGTAGAGGAAAAATACAAATCTGCAGTGTATGGATAATTGCAAATGTAAAATCCTGAACAAAGAAGAATAAAGAACAAATAGATCAGAGAAAATTCGAATTAAGTGTAAAAACGGCTAAATTTTCTGAGTTAAACTAATAATGTTAGCATTTTATTATATTTTTATAGTTTTATTACACTCAGTAAGATATTCACTCATTACTTCTCCATTTTAAACGAGATTAAGAGAAAATTAGATAAATTGGATGTCCGCCATTTTGAATCGCCATTTTGACCTCTTTAACGCAATTTTCATGAAGGCCAGCATATTTTTTCGGATTCAGCATACTCGAATTATGTTAAAAAACTATGCTGGACCAAATAATAATTATTTGCCGTTAGAAGTATTTTTTTCTATAAATAGGACCAGACTATTAGAAGTGTTAAAGGATCTTTAATTTATTATCGCTTTACTAACAACACGACAGTTTGTTTGATTGGGCGAAGTGATTGTCATTTCAATCCTCGAGTAGATGTTTGATTCGAAGGAATTAATATTAATACCTTAATACCTCCATCTGAAACACAAAATACAGCAATGCCACTGGTATTAATGACTATTGTATTAAATTATTGTTCACTGGTATGCAGTAAAAAACAATTACATGTAGACGCATAAAGGAAGTTTAACTTCCCATAATGATGATGTTAAGAGCTACATAATACACCCCTAGGAGAGTAGCCTTACTAAGCCATTTTTTAAATACGTAAATTTTAATTTCCTATTCGTATTTGAACCCATTAAGTCAAATCACAACAAATATAAGACGTGCTTTGACTGACCACCTTTTGCTGCCCGCTATACTGGTGAACAATCATTCAATGTGATTGGCCAGTATTATCAGGATATAGTTGTATTCTTAGATTCATATGCAAATATTAATTAATTTCATCAATAAAAGATCCAATCGATAAGTAAAATGATAATCAGCACGTAAAAGTTTAGCACGCCCCATCTCGCAAGCTGTCATGCTGTTAGTGAAATGATAAAAGGAAAGGTTCCATGGAGTTAATATTTCTTTTTATTCAGCCTTTCACCGTGAAATGTATTTTTATATTCTCTTCAGGATTACAGAAATTAAAAATTCCTCTATGTACGTCTGTTGTTGCCGAACAGAACAAAAATGAAAAATGAAACATCAACCTACGGAGAAGTAGATTTTTTACAAATTTTCCATTTTTCAGCTGGTATTCTTCTTACCATTTCAGTAGCATTGAACGTGTGTTCCTGTGCATTGATGCTGAGGGACAAACAACTAAAAAAACACAACAGTGTCTCATATTCGTCAGTATTGCATCAACAGAAATTTCAGTGTGTGTTTCTGGATTATTTATGGCCTTTTGGAATAAATACAATGTATACTGGTGCAGTTTACTAAATCTCTTTGGTGCTGCAGGAAGGCATGTCGTCGTTGTTCATTTGCTTTATCTTTGCATCGAACGTGTATTTGCACTTTCACTTCCTCTGAACAAGTATTTCAAATTGATGACTTCAACCAAAAGCAGATTGGTCTTCTTGGTGACTTCTTGGATAATTTATATAAGTATGTTTTTACTGTTCTGTATTTTATTTTCTAAAGCAGAAGCCTATTCTTGTGGGCCTGACGATTTCTTTGGAGATAACGTACGAATTGTTTTGAATTTCTCCAGGACAATACTATCTCTCGAAATACTTACAATATTTGCAATATATCTATATTTAGCTAGGAGAATAAGAAAGCTAATGTCACAAACATCGATTTCAAGCTCACATCATCAGAAAGCAAAAACGACTGTACACATTATTCAGGTAATTTCTGCAATTAACAGTAGTGTGGATGAAAAACAATCGAATTGCAAACAAAATGCAATGGTCACATTGGGAACATCTGAACTTGAATCCAAGGAGGGATCCGGCAACGAAAATAGACAAATGTCCTCTCCGGTTTTGACATCAAACAAAATAAACACCTCTGATTCCACAACGATAACCCCTAGAGAACAGAACAAGCAGGTTGGGTCAAAATGGAAACTAAAGGCATTTAAGATGTTACAATCCGCTATATTAAATACGCTTGTTCCTTCATTACCCATGATTTCGTCCCAGATTTTAGCGTACATAAACCCACAGTTATTGAACCACGAAATGAACAAAGTTGTTGCTTTATTTAATGTTGTGCATGCTGTCATATTTCCTATGGCTTTTATCATTGATTTAAAATATCCAAACTTTAGGAAAATGAATTGTAAAGCTTAGCCATTACCACGTTAAATATTACATATTTTGAGGAAATGATAAAAATAGGCAGATGTTTTGTCCATGTGATAATTATATCTAATTGTGTTTTAGGGATGGTTGTATGTTATACTCGTCTGGTACGTTTATTAAAATGATACATATCTGTCTTCACAGCACAGGTGAAGGCTACACTGTACAGGAAATGACTGATTGGTTGATTTTATATATGGAGACGCAACCACTTGTCTATGGAGAGCTGCAAAGTTTGTATACACATGTACTATATTCTATACTCGGCACTCAGGGCCATTGAGCAGGGATCTTTTCGTGACAGCACCTTTTGCGACATTGAACCTCTGTTTAAACAGTCTCATCCGAAGGACCGGTACCGGTGTATGGGAAATGATATCCCAAAAATCTACAAATCCATTAATATACCACAAAAAAGATATAATGTGCGATTGTAAATCATGACAAGAGAATAAAACTACATTTAATCTTACTTTAATATGTTATTTAGTCGTTTTGTCGTTTGTTAAATCCTACAAAGCTCCGAATAAACAAGTCAATGAGCGCTCTGAACCTGTTCTTGTGACTTTTTGATGTTATCTCATGCAATACCGTAAATCTGGAATTTTTTACGTCGAATTTATTTTGCAAATTTGGGTCAAAATGCTGTTGATTAATTTTTACGTTTCAAAATTTTGCGAATGGCCGCTTCTTTGTTTACATTTTCTTATTGGTATCTTATTTTTAGAAAAATATTTTTGCGAATGTAATGAACCCGCAAATTTGCTAAAAAATTATCTACAGAAAAAATTTCCAGATTTACGGTAAGGGGCAGATCAATGAATATTGTCACAATAAAAATGTACATTAATTTAGGTCTTCCCATCTTTCTGTGAAAAGACCTATTGATTTCTTCTGTTTATTAGGTCTTTCCCCCTTTCCGTGGAAAGACGTCTTGAAATGCTTACTGTGGAATCACAAATTTTCGTGGGGGTTTAATTTTCGTTGTTTTCGTGGTATGACAAGACCCACGAATTCATGTCCACAACGAAATGAAAAATTTCACACACATAAGTACTCATTAATTCTTGATCCACGAAATCAAATCCCCACGAACCAAGAAATTTTCCTCAAACCACGAAAATTTGACCCCACGAAAATATATGATTTTACAGTATGTTTATTACTACCGGTAGGCCTTTCCACCTTTCTGTGGAAAGACCTATTGATTTTCGTCTGTTTCTTATTATTAGGTCTTTCCACCTTTCAGCGGAAAAACCTATCTGTATTCATCTGTTTCTTATTAGTGTTTTCCACCTTTCTGGGAAAGACTGCTTGAGGTGCTTATGTTTATTATCATTATTATTCCGTTATCGAAAATTGAACCGACAAAGTTTTTGGAGAACTTTGTAGTTCATGATACTCGATATTAAAAGTAATTTTGAAAATATACCCAACGCATATGACCTGTGACCCCTTTCGTATTTCTTGCGCTTTGTACGAAAAACCTTGTTATCGCTACCTCTTCCAAACTGTAAATACTAGAGGTTTGAAACCTCTACCAATGTGTTCCACTACTTACTTACTTACTGGACTCATGAATCTATTCATTGCAAAAGTCTTCGATGCCTCCTTGAATGAGTCATTACCCCTGAAAGTTCTTGAATTTTACAAATAATTAAAAATTTTCAAAATGAGAAGTGAGACACGTGTCAAACTCCATTAGATTTATTGACCGTTGACCTTAAGATTTATGCAAAAGTCAGAGGTCAATGTCATTCCAAAAATGAGAAAATAAGCTCTTCTTGTATCTCTTTTTGACTTTCAACATATACTTTATGTCTTTTCATCATTATTATGCACTCTTAAGGATGTATTCTTCTGACACCTGAAACAAAAGTGCATTAAACTTTCCACATGCTTATATTTTTCTAAAAGTATAATATCTAAGGTATAATTTAAAGACGAGAAACGTGTATGTTAGTGTTCATTTAAGAGAGATTCAGCCCCTCCAATATAGGCCAAAATAGAGCATGGGAAATTTTATTAAAATAGCTATTTGACCATAGAAATTACTCATAAACTTATAAATACAATCAATTTAAACCTAATTTTGCTTAAATTTACTTGAAAGTATTGCAAAGTTAATTTGTAAGCAAAATATGAGCAAAAAATCACCAATTACATAACTTTTACCCAAAAATGTTGTTCACCGGTGTCAAAGAGCTAAAGCCACGAACCATCGAAATATGCCTTAACTTAAAAATCAATGAGAAGTACAATAAAGATAGTGTAGACTTGTAGCTTTTCAGAACTGTTTTCCTTTTTTAGATATCAAGAATACTTTTTCAAGAAGAGATTTGACAGTATGGCATTGTTTTGAATGAAATTTACATGAGGAACGTCATTATTTGTAACGTAACGTCATTACATCGTAAAAAGGCCTTTGCAATGAACATTCTACAGTAAATTCTTACCTTTGTAAACCCGATGGGTTTTTTTTTGTACATGTAGTTTTAAAAGTATTAAATACTTGAGACATATGTCACTGCATTATATTACATAATTATTATCTGAAATAATAAATTCTGAAAAGTTTTCAGATTTTGTGACTGGATAAATAAAACGTGAAGCCGGGCGCAGTAATTATTAAATCTTTTTCTTAACAAAAATCTGGGCCTATTATAAAGAAATAGAATTATCAAAGTGGGTAAGTATGTTTTTGTGTGTGACGAACCCCGATTTATTCGTGCATTTTGACAATAAAATATATGTATTGCAGAATTCGTGAAGTTTTAAAGAAAAGGAGGGGGTTGTAAGTAAAATGAATTTGATTTGATAGATTTAAAGTATATAAGATTGTAGCTCTAAATTCGAGTTTTTCTAGTTATATTACCAGGTATATTGTAGTCCACTAGATAATATTGATATCACAAGCATTTTGATTTAGTTTTTTTTTCTTTCAGGTATATATTTATCTTGTCCTGTCAGCAAAATTAAAAAGTGCATTTATTTGATTAACTATCTTTAATTCTCATCGCTTCTATTTTGTCATTGGGGAGGGGGGGGGGGGTAAGACATGCGTTTTAATTCTTTCATCTTAAATTATATTATTGTGTATTGCATTAAAACAAATATGCGCCTATACTTATTGTAAAAAAAATCAAGTATTTTAATAAGCAAAGGATTGTTGCTTGTCTCCAATAAACCCACAGTTATTGAGCCACGAAATGGGCAAAGTTGTAGCTTTATTTAATGTGGTGCATGCTGTCATATTTCCTATGGCTTTTATCATCAATATAAAATATCCAAACTTTAGGAAAATGAATTGTAAAGCTTAGCCATTACCACGTTAAATATTACATATATTGAGATAATGATAAAATAGGCAGATGTTTTGTCCATGTGATAATTATATTTAATTGTGTTTGAAGCATGGTTGTATCTTATACTGGTACGTTTGACATGGCACGTATCTTATTTCGCAACACAGTTGAAGGATACAATGTACGGGAAATGACTGATTGGTTGATTTTATATATGGAGACGCGACCACTTGCCGGCGGTGGGCTGCAAATTTTGTTCTATTCTCGGCACTCAGGGCCATTGACAGTACCTTTTGCGACATTGAACCTCGGTTTCTACAGTCTCATCTGAAAAACCGGTGTACGGGAAATGATATCCCAAAAATCTACAAATTCATTAAAATACCACAAAAGAAATAATGTGCTATAGTAATAAATCACGCAGAAGAATAAAATTACATTTAATCTTACTTTAACATGCTGTTTAGTCGTTTGACATTTGTTAAATCCTACAAAGCGCCTAATAAACAAGTCATGGAGCACCTTGAACCTGTTCTTGTAACTTCATGGCGTAATTTTATGCAGTAAGGGCCAGCTCAATGAATATTGTCACAATAAAAATGTACATGTATTTAGGTCTTTCTACCTTTCTGTGGAAAGGCCTATTGATTTTCTTCTGTTAATTAGGTTTTTCCACCTTTTCGAGGAAAAAACCTCTTGAAATGCTTATGTTTATGATAGAGATGTTTCTGAATATGAATCGAATCCAAATCTGAAAATAAATATGAAACGAATCTGAATCGGAGGGATTCCGATCCCGATTTGAAAATAGATAGTAAGAGGTTTTTCCTCGGATCTGTGGAAAGACCTTTTGATTTTCGTCTGTTTCTTATTATTAAGGTCTTCCGTCTCCAACGGAAGACCTTATTGTTTTCGTTCGGTTTCTTTTTCCCTATTATTTTTTTTCTTACCGATTTTTGTGCACGTGAGTTCTCCGAAACGGCTCAGTCGATTTTTCACGAAACTTTCACATCTGATAGATATTGATCTGAACCTTATTGGAAATTTTTTATAAGTACGACGTCACTTCCGGTCATGAGATATGGACGATTTTCTGATTTTAAGAGGGTCGGCTTGTCCAGATATCTACTCCTAAACGACTTAAGATATTGAGTCAAGATTATCAGTGAAAGTAAAGGAAGGTTTGATGAGTTGTATATGGGTGTCCAAATTTTTCTAGCGCAAAAGGCATCGGACCTCGGTAGGGCCAAAAAATGTCTCAGAAACATCTCACAAAATGAAGAGAAGTTGTGCAGAATGTTAAGAGCTTTTATATTATACCAAGAAAAAAAGGCTGATTCCTCAAATTAGGGTCTCAAAATGGCCAAAGTCCTTTATTGATATCTCTTTAAGGAACATTATTTTGTTATAAATTACTGAGGCAAAAATGTTTATTTTTACGATCTGCAACAATGCATTGTACAATTGTGATCATTGTAACATATTTAGGGACCATAAGGGGCCAAAATGCTAAATCTTTATTTCTTTATATCTACAAAGGGAGAAATAATTTTATAAGCAGTATTGAATTAAAGATGTTCATAATCGTATTCTAAAAAATATTCAACCAGTTAAATTTCGAAAAAGGCCCCGTTAAGGACTTGAAGGGCTGACCCCTAAATATTTCTATTCTGCACAGCTTGAAAACGAGAAGAAATTCTGAAAAGTTGTTTGAACAATAAGTCTTTAAGTCATATGAAGAAAAAGTGGCTGACCCTCAAAATAAAGGGCATTAATAGGGCCAACACACTTTCATCTATAGCCGTTTGATGATATATATTAAATAAAATAAATTAAATCAAATTAGGGAAGTCTTGATATCGTCATGTCAACAAAGATCATAGTGAAAATATCTCGTCTATTCGGACGGAAGACCTACTCGTTGCTCGCAACGAGATCCTTTCTAGTTCTTTTTCTTATTTTTCTTACGCTGAATCGTTGTTTCGACATTTATCGAAAAGACTTTTGGTTCAATGTAAAGGTCATTAAAAGTTAGGAACAAATTTGACCAACACTTATGAACTATGACCCCTTTTGAAGTTATTGCTCTATTACGCCGTAACGTTACCAATATTTACCATTTCCGTGTATTTTGTTTACCACTTTCCCATTTAGAATGCTCGGGAAACTGCCAAAACTTTACCAAATGCCTTAAAATATTTTAAAAGACGAAAAAGTTGATTAAGGAATTAAATTAAGTTAATTTTCATCCCAATCTTATGTATTGAAAACTTTTATTACGAATTAATACACGTGTATTTTCTAATATAACCTTTTTATTTTTACCGTGCACCGTAGGAAAGTACCCTGTGCAGATTCAAGCATAATAAAATCTTTTTTTTTTGTCTATAAATTAACAAAAACATTATGGTACACAATGCAGTTTTTTATCATCTTCGTACAAAACAGTTTTTTAATGATTGGCAAATGGACCACTCTTTATACACTCACCATTTTCACAATCGGGTTTACAAATGATCTCCGTGGTTCTGTTTTCAATATCAGTACTACATCTCCTGTGGATTTTCGTAAAATATTTGCCGAAACCATTGAAACTAAGTGCAAACGATAGTTTATAGTTCATAGAAGCGCATATTGTGAAAACTGCTTTGCATGTTGCAATCCAATGCTACATTTTCCAAGTTGTTAATTTCTATTCGACATTTTTTAGAACAAACATGAGTTGCTGAAATGATAAAAAAAAAAAAGAAGAATTTGGAATCATCAAAAATTTATTTTGAATCAGTAGTCTACAAATGAATTTTAAGTTTTACTTAAAATATCTTATGTACATTGGAATGCTCTGCGTGTAAGAGTTATCGCGATTGCATTATCCTTGGAAAGTTTTTGGTGTGTCCAAATTAGGAGAGGCAGATGTAAAGTACATGTGTGTTGGATAGCTTCAAATTATTTTAAGGGGGTCTGAACTTGATTAAATTTGATTAAAGGTATAAAATTAGTCAGTACATGGCGGTTTCAGGCCACAAGAATGTTTTATATATTATGTAATCAATTACGCTACATATTATGTAATCATGGTTTACATATTAATCATATTTATAATTTGGTTTCATTCTGTGGTGAATTTTTGATACAGATAATAAGTTGTTTATTACTAATTTTCTGGATTTTATGGTCAATTATTACATAATTAATTACTAGTAATTTCAAAAATAAAAGTCACATTAGTGGCAAAGTGCAACATACCTAAATGTCTTGTTTCTGCGATAGTACAATAACTGTGAGTTGGGTTCTTGATAGTACACGAAAATGTTAATGATCGAAAAGTTCCATAAACTGGTTTTCATGTCAAAAGGAATTTGCATTGGCAATTGCACATAAAAATACTTAAAGTTTAAAGAACGTTCATTTTCTTCTCTTCATTGTTATCATTTGACTGATTTGTGAAAATTTAGAAATCTCCAGTATAAATTTTCTTGTCTTATTGACAAAAAAATACAACTTATTTCATCTCATTGAAATAAAAAAGGATGTTAGATATTCTAAATTTGTTAAAATGTTTGTGTAATATTTTGATAACAATTTTAAAGACGATCTTCAGTAAAATAATTACCTGATTAAAACAAATCTTTGGCTTATTTTTATGTAAATCTGCACGCTCAACTGTTTGGTGCAAAAGCAAGGGCTGTTGAAAATATTTCCTCCAATAGATTTATTTTATATTGATATGCACTCACAGACTAAGAACTATGTCAGAAATTAGCTATTTTTGCAATAAGTATATAATAGACGCCAATTTTACTTCATTTCCAAACAACATGTTATAAATATTAGTGTGGAAAAAAACTGTATTCATAATGTGAAAGTTCATTGAAACCCCTACTTCCATTTTGTATACATACCTTACAATATCATATGCCAAACAGTCAATATGCAAAGTCATGCAAAAGAAAAGTCCTGGCCCCGAGGTTATAAAACTTTTACCGTACTCATACTCAAACTCCAAACTCCTAGTACGAACTCCACTGAGTACGTTTCTAAATTTGAGGTTATAAAAATTTGGAGTACAATCTCCACTGAGTCAAACTCAACAGATTTGGAGTACGAACTCAAACTTCAAAAAAGGATATCTTTAGCTTTTGGAGGTAAAAAGATATGTAAACTCATATTAAAATGAAGGGACATGCACATGCTAGTACCCGGTATATGCCATATGAGGGCAATTTATGACATGTACACCTGCGAATGTAAATAAACGCCTGCTTCATTCTGTCATTCCAAAAATGAAAAGAATTTCACAATCTACACAGGAATTTTAAAAAAGATTAATAATTTTCTTTCATGCATATTTTAATAAATAAACAAAATATTCTTTTAAAATTTCTTTCATTGAAAAATGTATGCACAGTCTACTTCTTTGATTTTATTGAATATCATGATTTTTTGTTAAAACTTTATCATTTAGCATAGATTAAAAAAACACAAGTAAAGTAATCGATATGTAACTCTTACTTATAAACAATTTTTAAGTAATTTAATTTATAAATATGAGATCGAAGTAAGAGTAAAATATTCTTTTAAAAAAAATAAACCCTTTGACAAAGGCTGCAACATAGATTTTGAAAGAATAGCATTTATTATATAGCTAATAAATAGTATCTTATAAAATTCTTCCAAAATCTACAGAATTTTAGCATTCAATATCTTGACGTTCGGATTCTAAGGTGAGTGGGGGGGGGGGGGGAGGAGGCTACATCACCCATTCATCAGGCCTGTGGTCGCAACTGGGCAAACGACTGAACTAAACAGTTAAACTTACATATACATATATCATTTCAATAACTTATGATTATTTAAAAAGAAATGATATTGTAGACATAAAATATTAACGATAGGGTAATCCGTATGGCGAAGAAGAATTATGGTGCAAACCTATCATGCAAACCGGTAGATTGGGTGAAATAACCCTATACATGACACTTGAGATTGGCTCTGAGGTTGGTTTGGAGCATACTTGAAAAATCTTGAGTTTGTACTCCGTTGGAGTTTGAGCATGAGTATAATGATTTTTTATAACCTCAACTTTGGAGTACGAGTAGGAATTTTGAGTACGGAGTTTGAGTTTGAGTACGAATTTGAACTCCAAAAAGTTTTATAACCTCAGGGCCTGAAATAATAAAGAAATGTTTCTATATTCTTGAATTTTAATTCATGTTCACTCGTAAAAAACCACTTCATTATGAAAAGCACTTACTGACTTTTTACGGTGTAAGTCACAGTAATAAATGTTTTAAAACATAATACAATGATAACACAAGATATTCTATTTCAAATTATTTTTTTTAAATGATTTTACAAAAAATTATTAACTAAAGTGTTTATTTTTTTCTGAAAAAAAATTGCTATTCCCTGTCTAACATGCACTTGGATTTTGATTTGTTTAAAAAGAATAATTGAAATGATGCATTTTCACTTTAAATTCAACACATCCAAGTCCTTACTCCTGTATGATCTTTAGAGACCTTTCCTGACACTATACCCGGAAGTTAAGACATTCATATTTTTAAAAGAATTATTCGTGTCCATCATAACCATACACAGTTTATCTAGGGTGGCAGAGGATAGCTTTTTATTTTGCAATCAAAACGTTTGACTGACGGTTTATTTAATACTGAGCTGCTTTTAAAATGCGCATTGAAATTTTTTTTAATTCCCTCTAAATGTAATAATAGTATGATGTAGTCCCTTGAGGAATTTGAAGTTTTTGGAATAAAACATGTACAACTTACACAATGAGCTTTAAAGATGGCGCAGGGACAATCTCAAAATTTCATGTAAATCAAGCCTATTTTCACTATTTCTCCGCAGCCGCAACTGCTCCGAAGACCGTGCTCATGACCGAAGCTACCACACAAATTGCAGAAGAACATTTTTACATACCACTGAACAGCAAGAGATAATGGCTCAACCACCTTGTTTTCATGCTACAAGTCATCCTATGAACCCACCCCGCTTTTCTGGTGAATACCAGAAGAGTAATTTTTGAGTTTAGTTTCGTATTTCTAGTCAATATCCCATATACTGTTGTAGTGACACTCAAGTGTCATATTTCAATAAAATATACAAGGCCACCTATTCCCTCCAAATGCACCTATAAAATATTACAGCTATAAAATTATATTCATAATTTTATTTATTGAATCCTCAGGTTTCTTTATTTTTTTTTATATTTTTGAAAGTTACTTAATTCAAAACCATCCTCTGCCACCTAGAGTGTCGGACGACACTCGACGAGGACAAAACCAGATACTAGTAGGTCATTTGCATGACCCAAAAGGCCCGTAAAAAGTTTTTTTGCAATATTCGGAAAATTATTGGGAGACCACCTCGTGCCTACGGCAATTCGAGCATGACCTATGATCTACAAATGAGTTTGATGATATCACTCCTATGACGTTTTGGCATGACGTTCATTTGCGATAGCATCTGCTGACAAAATAACAACTGCTCAATAACAATATGTAGTCCGGATTTCTTTCGGGGTTGACACATCTGATGAATAATGGAAACGAGAAAGAATTATTGTATGGCGCACAGAAAACAAAGGTACTGCAAAGCGAAAGAATATATCTATAAATCCAAGTACCGTTTGGCATCGATTACAATGCAAATTCATAACATCCGCTGTACAAATCTATAAACAAGATACACAAGACTATTTTCTACTACAAGCTGTATATTCACAATGAACTTGCGAGAGGCTAGCAAATGATTGCTGTACTGGTTGTTTGTTCTGTACTATACTCGTATGACTAATAACATGTAAGCTTAAAGCTGAACATGACGTCATATTCCGATACATACAGTTGAAAGCTTTTCGACTGCATCAGCATTTTTTATCTTGGTATTTCCTTTAACATTGGCAATTCCTATTACCTTGACATCACTTCAGTGAAATCAGTGTCAAACTCCATATGATGATATATACTGATGTAAGGAATTCAACTGCATCACTATTAAAGATTAGATATTCTGATCAAATTTCTTACACTAATACAAATTTCCATGCATGCTGCTGATATACCTTCGTTTGGGCATTTATGTCCTATGGACATATCTCTAGTTCAGTAATCATTTATCATTTCAAACTATTCATTAAAGAAATAAATTCAATTTTTGAAGATACATGAGGTTGTGATCTACAACGATTCAAGTCGGCATACTGTAGATGTCTTTAATTTCACGTGTCTAAAATTCCACGGTTTTTTAGAAAGTCAGCTTTTTTTAATTGTACGGAGAACCAGGTACTATGACTGTTTCTAGGTAGAAATGACGTGAAATAATAATCATGATGATTTTAAGTTCGCGAAAAATTCTTTAATCGCACGTGAACATAGTGAAATTAAAAACACCGTAATGTTTTCCACTTCTACAGTATTTCATAAAGCGCGTTGTAGTTCTTGTATATTATGAATCTTCAAGAAATAAATTTATTTCTTATATTTACATAATTTTCTGATAAGTTACCACGAATTATGCCATAACACTGCCATTTTTAAAAGCAAAAAAGTTTGCACTATGGTTTTGACGTAAAGTGTGGTACTATGACGTAACAATGGAGATATTCATGCTCATTCATTATAGTTCATGAAAATATGAACATTTCTTTCTATTTCAAAGAATCGTAAGGAAAATTTGTTTGGATATAATTATTCATTTATGTACCAAGTCGAAAATGTCCGTTTTTGAAAATCGGTCGCATCTTTCCATTACCCCAATTATCATGTTTATAGTTATTGCTTAAGTACCAATTTTGATGAAAATTAAATTCGGTGCAAAAGTTAACTTTTTTTCCAAAGAAAAAGACAAATTCAAATACTTACATTCTATATATTTCAAAATATCCATTTTTACATGAAAAATTGTGAAAAAGGAAAATAAAACTTCCTGGTTTATAATTTTTTTAAACTTAAAAAAAACTTACATGCGAGAAAAACTTCCTTGCAAACCAGAACAATAACAACTCTGTTGCATGATATTCGATGTTTTCAAGTGCCTTACAAAGTGACATTATAATATCGTTCAACTTGTTTCAAATCATATTACTAAAAAAATGAATTTGTGTGTAGTTGCGAAAAAGACGATATCTTTGAAAAAAAATTATATCAGTCCTGATCTAAACTGTTCAGAGAAGAAATTGTCCTAAAAAAGAAAATAAATAATAGTATCTTAAGGAATTATAAAACAGTTAACGTTGTATTCCTTGTGTTTTAGGTCACTTAAACTATTTGTTTACTGTTTGTTAACCGTTAGCTTAACCTACTTCTCTTTAACAACGGAGCAAATTTTACCATGAAGTTCTTGCGTAGAGGATAAGTTCGTGAATTGAAACATAAGTAGACTGACTTTCATGGTTTTTCTCACTGTAGCCATAGGAGTACTAGTGGAGCCAAAGCAATAAAATTAGTGGCTGACGTACTATCAACAAATAATGTCAATTTCCATTTTTATGTCGGTACAATTTCCCGGTAAGCTACCACAGAGTCTGACACATCTGTTTCATATTTGGACCGTTAACGGTAGCATATTGGTAGAGAGTTCGCTTCGTGATTGGGAGGTCCGGGTTCGATTCTCGTTCCCGGCGCCGCGTCAAACCTCATTTATGCAGAAATAAACCTTCATCTGCATACGAAGTTCATATATTTCATTAGATTTGAAACACAAGAGCATGCTCTTCGTATGAACAATTCATCGAACGAAGTACATTATTGACAAGCAAATTGATGAAACATGAATTTCAGCTTCTCATTTGAAGTAATGATTTAGTAAGTTCTGTGGTAGATACAATATCATTGTTAGTAAATTCAAAAATTTATTATTTCATTAAATGCTGACTGACGTTCTTTTTATAGTAATTGTTAGTTCATTATTTATACACTGCAGTAACGACGGATTTTTTTTTACTTTTTGTAGGTCATGACAAGGAGCACACTATAAGCGTAACCGGTTGGCAGAGGATCCTAGCTACCCCCTTGTCACCTGATCCCACCTCTGATATTTGGAGGTTTATGTTTGTGTGCCCATTCTTTTTTTTTCTTTTCTTCAAATTTGATTGTTAATGCGAAAAAAACATGATTAAAATTCCAAAAGACCAGAGAATTTTCATACATTTACATGCTTAGAAACCTAGGAAATGAATACTTATGATGAGCAATAGTGTCTCTTTCAAAAGTGTGATATCATGGCCCCTGGGACAGGAGCTGTGGGCTATACTTAATATACAGTAAAAAGTGATATTTTCTTTGAAAATCTTATTCCATATATCCTTGGTATCAAATGCGCATCCGCCGTTTTTAACGTTTGATAAAGTTTGTCCGTTTGTTAAAAGGTTTTTCAATTAAATGTATCACAAAAACCATTTGATCATTTCAACTTTAGTATCTGACATCATACACACAAAAAGTCACATGTACCATGCAAGATAAATTATTTCTTGAAACATGTGATATATTTATTTAAACCTGCAATTTATTTATGAAATGGTCGACTTATTTATCTTTACATATAACATAATTATATAGACATGCAAATTATTCATGTAAACGTGCTATGTATTATAAGTTGCATGTCAACATACATATGTTGCATGTTGTCATAAATAACTTGCATTTTATTATAATTATCTATCACAATGACAAAAACAAAAATTATCTTGCATGTTGATTATGACATAAATATCTTGCATCTTCGCAGACGTAAGTTGCATGTATACATGATTTTCTTGCTTGTTGACAAAATTGACCAGCATGTTGATCATGAAATAAGTACTCTGCATCCTCATTACAGTAAGTTGCATGTTGACATACTTATCTCGCATACTCACATAAATAATGTCCATGTGTCTAGAAAATAATGTTGAATCTGGCATTAATGTCAGATACTGATATTAGAAGTAAATTAAAATTTAAAATATGTCGCGTGTTTACATTATTAGTATATATGATGCATGTAAACATAACGTATCTTGCATGAAGGGAGCATAGATATACAATATATTAACTTCTTTGTTTTAAGTGTTGCTTATTGATTGTATATTTTTACGCCCCATTTGAGAAGTTTTTAACACATACAGAGACGTCATAATACATGATATAGTGGTATGATAATTTCAAATTATTTTAACGAATGAGTCTTCTCAACAATCGAATAAAGAAAACTAATTATCACCAATGTACCGTGATGAAGCATAAAAACAATAAATCTATGCATTGTGGCACTTGTTTTGTGTAGTCAGCATCTTTTTTGACTATTTTCAATGTCACATGTCTATATTTTTATGCTTTCGCAGATTGTATGGTTTTCGGGATCATTATACATGTTATATGCAAAAAAAGTTTATATACTTACTTAAAGATGTACAGTGTATTTATTTCAACATGCAGCAGATGCACTTTTCCTCCAAAGACTGCTTTGTAACACATTTCATATTTCGCATTTTTCATATTTCGCTCTGTGTAAAGTTCATCAAAAAGTTTTTTTTTACTTGTCAATTTCTTGTAAATTGGTTTTGATATTAAACCTTAAAATGTTTGTTAGTAGACCTTGAGAGCAAAAACATATTGTTAGGTGTGCCACAAAGTAAATCAGGTTTCAATGGTATTATATTTAGTAGAAATTTAAAAAAGGTCACATGACTCTATCAGCAATATGGTAGAACCGTTTACGTCCGAGGTTAGTGTGCGAGGCACGGTTCACCCAAGGAGCTTTAAGTGCTGTAACAGTATACGCTCCATTAGTAAATCCAACTTTCACGATATTATCAGACGCCTTTAAAATTAGCTTATCAATAGATATTATTTTTGTCATCTTGTGAAACCTTTTCTGATATTTTTCAAAACTATATTTTCTAGAATTCGTAAGTGTTATAAGTTGAAGCACGGGCTTAAAAAACTTAATTTTGAAGAAAATGTATCTCAACTACACAAACTTTTAGTTTAGCCGATTTATTTAACCTTCTACAATGCAGAAGATCAAAATATTTTTCTTTTAACTTTTCAGTCAGAATTGCAAAGACATTCGTGGTCATACAAAGTGGAATGAAATAATTTAATCGATGTCAAGGAATAGAAAAAAAATGTTTAACTTAAGCTTGTCTTTTAATGTTTATTACATAGATTTCTGGACTGAATTTTAGCTTCAAATAAATATGTATTTAAAATCTTATATCATAAGAAATATTCATTTATTCAAATACAGGTATATCAATTGTACATATGCTTTGACAATGAGATACGTATTTTATGGACGTTTGAAAGTTTAAAATGACTCAAACTCTAATGAGCATTTGACTGAAATTTTTAACATATGTACATAACAGCAAAGTTACATAACTGTAAAACAATGAAGCATGTACCACTGTTGTGTTAAGCGCAAGAAGTAGAAAATTTACTAATTATATTTACCACTGATATAAATTCTAATATGAGTTCTAAAGATACAAAGACTTTTTTTTAGATTCTTATTAAAACATTACAGTCAAATATCTCAAAGATAAAGATTGTTAATGTAATCGCCAAAGGAAAACTGTATACAGTTGGCATTTTTGTCTCTGTCATCACTTAAGTCAGAATCCATCATACAGATAACTGTATGATATAAAACCTTTATGAAGGAAATTCTCATGTTAAATGCTGGGAGGATTTTTTATAATACATAGATGCATCTTTTCATTTTGATTGTATCAAGACATTATCATTTTATGCATCTATCACTGAAAGGCATCAGAAAATTATAGCAATGAATTCATATGACTTATATATAATACAAGAAAAGTCCATGCTAGAAAATAGCATTAGAGGTTCATCAGATAAAGATATAGATTTCATATTAAATTTGTCAAAAACATAGATGTTAAAAACCAACTTGAAGTTAAACTTTTAACAAATGTTATAACTTATATTTTGTAGTTTTTTTTTCCTTTGTTGTTTTTATGTTGGTTTCCCTAAATACCCGGGTTAACTGGCAATTGTAAATGGGTATTCATGGGAAATGTGAAATAAAAGATTTTAAAAAATAGTACAAAAGGTTCTTAGATTCAGAACAATTACTTCCTTTACTGCTTTTTCAGTGAACAATAATCGTTATCAACAGATGCGGAAACGTCGAGTTCCATATATATTCCCCCCGCGTGGAGATTGCTGTAGTCACTCTCTTCATTTTCATGATCAAGGTTTCCTTGGAGGTGGTCATAGTTTTCATCAATGTACTCCTCTTTTTCATGCATATGATTGTAAACATCAACGTTCACGTCTCTATTCACCATCAAACTCTTATTGGTTTCTTGGACGTTCTTGGTGGTTGAAAATTCAACAGAATGAGCAAATGGTGGCACATTTACAACTTTTCTCTGCAATGTACAATTTTTGTTTAATAATCATTCATTTTGTTATTTTTTTAAGAATTAAAATACCACATTCAATGAAAGTTTTAAATGTCATACATGTATATATGTTTAGTAATCCAAATAAAAAAATGATATTCGTGATTAATAAAAATACATTAATCTATCTATTAGAACAGACTACAAAAATAACTTCAGAGTAACCATAAAAGCGGACTTAAAATAAGATGTACATTCATATGTCATTTCGTAGTTTGTAAATTAATATTTTTGTCCAGGAATCGGTATATATCTTTAAGTACTTGTAGGTCTTCATCTCTCAGTAATTGAGAAACCTTTTTTATCCATATCCTTCCATTCTTTTTCTTCAACATTAGAACGGAACTTGTGTATTTAAAATATTCAATGTATTGGACTAATTGTGAATATAGCCTCCCCTGAGAATGAGTCTGCTTTCGTTGAGACTCCTGCGTTTGGTTGTGTTTATGGAACAGTCTCAAAGCGGTCCCATGTAACACCCAAAGCCGTTTAAGAGTCAAATCCTTTAATCTGTTTGTTTCATAAGTAAATATCAAAATATTCATTTAACTGTTTTACTGTGCACATATGTTGGCGTATAGAGTAGGGAATTTCAAGTATTAGATCTGAGAATTTTGATATATACTGTGGAATGATTTTAATTTGTTGGGTGTCAATATTCGTGGGTAGGCAAAATTTGACCTGTTCGTGGGGACTCAATTTTGTGGATTACTCGTAAATACGATGGTTCAATGAACCAATATGTTAACAAAATGAACGTTCGAATGAATGTAAATTTGTTAGGACGATCAGCGAAATCCACGACCATTTGTCCTCCACGAACAATGATGATTCTACAGTATGCGAAATAAAAACGTCTTTATGAAATTGTTTCAGTCACAGCAAAATATACTCATGCCAAATGTTCGTTGCTAGCTTTCAAATTATGGAAATTATCAACTGCATTTAAAGGACAATACTGGTTTATAAAACCACATATGCAAATACATGTACATTGTATATTCTATGCTGGTAATGCATTTATTGTTATTTGTGTTTTTCACCCTTCCATATATTAATTTCTAAGAAATTTAGGCTATAAAAATCAATTAATTTATCGTGCAGGTTGTTGATTACATGTAATTGTATGCTCATTAATGTCCCGCTCGACAATTTTTCTCTCATATGTCAGGGAGGAATCCCGTGATTAAGATACATGTATAGATAACAAATAAAATGTCTTTTGCAACGACAAATCATTTTTTTTAATTTCTTACCTCATTAGTACGATGAACCTCAGGGATTCTCTGAGATGCATCTGTTTCAGTCTCAAAAGTAGTGTTGTTAAAAACAGCAACCTCTCGGCATTCTCTAAATATAAAACGTTTGAAGATTGCAAATTGATTCTAAATGTTGATAATACATGTCAGCAATGAGTACCATAATCAAATTAATAAACATAGCTTATTGCACTGAACTGTTTCATACTTTTCTTCAGTTTTAGTTTTTCCGTTTCGTATGTTTTGATAGATGAAAACTGTAAGAACAGTTAATATAACTCCTAAGATAAGGCCACCAAAAATGGACCCAACTATCACACTGGCTGCGTTATTTTCTACAATAATAAAACAGAAACAAATTACAAAGTGTACATTGTTATTTCGTCAAATATGTATAAAAATTTTCATAATTACGTTTTTTTTTTCAAATTCACTATACTACATGTACATGCATGTTAATCCTGTTCGAAACACATTGCTCCTGGAACTCTATATCATTAATCCAAGAGCGCACCGTGTTTGCATAGCCGGTTGCTTCAAACTCTCAAAATCTGCTATGAAATGAATGTGCTGTTCAAAAGTTTACCTGGAAAAAGTACTTAACGAGAATTTCGATCGTAGGTTAAAACAAAAAACCCTAATAAATCAAATAGTGAAAAATGTAACTTCTGTAATTTTTCATTGCTATGTTAATTTTTTTTCTAAATGAATGCTTAAACTCTAAAAGGAGGAACTGTTAACGTTTAGAAAAGTTTGTTAAAAGTGAACTCGTTAATAGACATACGCCATCATTGATTTTACCATCTTTGATATCAACATCGGGGTATATTCTTCGCATTCTTTACACTTGACTGCTTTATTGTCACGGATATCGGCTTTCAGTGAGACCTGTGTTCGTGCTGATTATGTTGCATTACCCTTGTTTACCTTTTTTTACACAAAATGGTATTTGTTTATATACTGCACCTGCAAAACTGTTTCAAATGCCTTTGGTATCTTAATTACTCTCCTTCATTAGAAGATGTTATTTTTATCGCTTCCGATTTATAGCATAGCTGACATTTAAGGAATCGCTGTCTAGTTATAAGACTCTGCCAGGGCATGAACAATAGTAGGAAAAAATGGGATAATTTACATAACGGGCAAACCCCGTTATGCTAAAATTATCTCATGTTTCCCACTATTGTTGATGTTCCTGGCATAGTCTCATAAATAGACAGCGATTCCTTATGGAGAGCCAACGGGTTCAAAATTTTAAATCTGTAATTCTTAAAATGTACACCTGTAAACTTGAATTTGTAAATTGTAAATCTTAATTTCATAATTTGTCAAATGGTCTTTCACAATTTGTTATTTGTAAATTATCCAACATAAATTGAAAAGTGTAAAAATGTAAACGCAGGTTATGTCAATGATCACGTGTAATTCGTAGACTTGCGATTTGTCAACTTATGAAATGTACTTTCGTGATTTGTAAATTATGCAAGGTTGCATGAAGGATGTGGAGATAACGAACAGTATTCAATCCCAACGTCCATTAAACGATATGCAAAATAAGAGCAGAGCAAACACGGACCTCCGAAATATCAGAGGTTGGATCAGGTACCATGGAGGAGTGAGCATCACCTGCCGACCAGTCACACCCGCCGCGTGCTCGTTGTCATGATCTCATTGCATATTAAACGAAAGAGGGCGCTATAAGGGTGGCATGTAATTTCGCTCCAAAGCTTAAAAGATCCTGAGTTTTGTGGTATGCATGCATATCATGCTTTCAAGTGGTCTCTTAAGCTGTTTACAAATAAGATTTCAGTTTAATACAGAAAAGATCAGGGATCTAAACACACAAAACTTTTCTCGTATATACCTGTACAGAAGGCAGGCGCGGATCTCGGGAATTTTTTCCAAAGGGGGACGAGGTGCACCTTAGTCAAAATATCCCATACCAAAAATTCTTCGACAAGCAAAAAAAAAAAAAACTTATTTCGTGTTGGTGGTTGTGGTTCGTGTGTGTGTGTGGGGGGGGGGGGGGGCGGGGGCTCTAAAGTCATTTCTATGTGTTTCTGTTTATACAATTAATTACTGTACAATTTGGGGGAGGGGGTCTGGATTCCCCCCCCCCCCCCACCTAAATCAGCACATGGAGAGGTGCCGAGGGAATAGAACCCGAAAGTTGTTTTTCTCAGCATTATAAAGAAGCGTAAAGACTTCTCGCGTTGCATTGGAAGGCGGGAGGCTCCCCCTTCCCGTTTTTTCTCGAACATGTTTTACTGTAATTAAGTATGAAAACCCATTATAACTATGGATCGAATTGTCTTGTGAAAAAGTAAAAACCGTATACCACACCCTCCCCCAGGGTTTTCAGTTAAAAGTGTCAATTATTTTTCGGTGCCCCATTCAAAAACGTTGCTACATGCATAAGGACTAGAGTTTTCACCTGTACTGTTTTTGTGTGATAGTAGGGCCCAAGGCACGGAAGCCTTTTTCCTGAACTTCATTTTGTTTCATGATGATGCATGAAATAAACTATATGTAACCCAACAAAACTGAGATGCTTCATACCGTCTGAGATGTCTTCGGCTCTATAAAATCATCTGATTAATGTATACAAACTCAATGAGTGGTGCAAAGAGAAGGACCCTCCCTTCCTAGTAGTGTGTTCGTCTTAAATCTGACTAAACATTATAAAATATATTAATGATTATTTATAACCACAAAAATAGTCATCTGTTTGGAAGAAAAAGAACAAGAGGCCCATGGGCCATATCGCTCACCTGATAATCTTTGACCATTCTGTTTTTTTTTTTTTTACCAGATTCCACATTGTAATACATATTGTGACCCCACCCTAACCCAATGATCATAATTAAAACAATTTGAAATCTACACTACCCCAGGATGCTTCCACATAAGTTTCAGCTTTTCTGGTCCAGTGGTTCTTGAGAATAAGATTTTTTTTCTATATATGTCTATGTAAAACATTGATTCTCCATTGTGGCCCTGCCCTATCCCTCGGGGTCATGATTTGAATAATTTAGAATCAACACTACCCCCAGGATGCTTCCACATAAGTTTCAGCTTTTCTGGCCCAGTAGTTCTTGAGAAGAAGATTTTCAAAGATATTCCCTATATATTTCTATGCAAAAATTTGATTCTCCATTGTGGCCCCGTCCTACCCCCGGGGGTCATGATTTGAACAATTTAGAATCTGCATTACCTCAGGATGCTTTCACATAAGTTTCAGCATTATTGGCCTAGTGGATCTTGAGTAGAAGATTTTTTAATGACCCCACCCTATCTTTGTCTTTTCTTGATTATCTCCCCTTGTGAGGAAACTTGGTAGCTCATTTTAACAATTGTAATTCCCCTTTACCCAAGGATGCTTTGTACCAAGTTTGGTCAAAATTGGCCCAGTGGTTGTTGAGAAGAAGTCGAAAATGTGAAAAGTTTACAAACGGACGACGGACAAAATGTGATCAGAAAAGCTCACTTAAGGCTTCGGCTCAGGTGAGCTAAAAACTACGTACTTAATATATGATCACTTCAAATAATTTTTAATTTGAATTTCCGTATATATAAAGTAATGTGTACTTTACAAAGACACGAAAGGGTCTAGCTGTCAATACATGTATACTTTCGAAATGAGGGGGAAGCTTCATGTCCACTAAAAAAATTAATCCAAATGCAAAAAAAAAAAAAATCGTGTGTGTGTGTGCTGGGGGGGGGGGGGGGATAATGGACAATTATTCTTGTTGATAAGCTGTTTCAAATATTTATATCACTTTTCTACTTATAAACGCGAGGTTGCTTATCTTCTATCTTATAATGTATAGTGGGGTATTTTTTGTGAAGCGATTATTCTGGGGTTTTGACGATTTGTTCCTATTGCAAACATGTTGAATAAGTGTACTAAATATAAATTGTGAAAATAATGTAAAATAAGCCCCGGGGTTGAATATCAGGGGAGGGGGGGGGGGGGTCCTGTCCACAAGTACCTGTGCCTGTGGTTTGTAGGGCAGCAACAAACTTCTTCCACTCTTGTCTATCCAGGGCCAGTCGAGTGCATTGCTGGACGCATTGGTGAAGTGCTTAAATTGTTAAGCAACGAATAAACCTGTCACCCCTGTAGCGCCCCCTTTCGTCTTAATAATGCAACCTTGCATATTAGATTGACGATTGCAATTTACATTTCACAAGTTGACAAATCGTAAGTCTAGGAATTACACAAGAGCATCGGCAAAACTTGTATTTTGCATTTACATTTTTACACTTGTCAAATTACGCATGGATAGTTACAATTAACAAATTGTGGAAAAAAACAACAATTTACCTAAAATTAAGATTTACAATTTACAATTTTACATGTGTACATTTTAAGAATTATCGAGTTGGAATTTTGAACCCGTTGACTTTCCATAATTCCTCATATTTCCATTTTTACATGAAATAACAATCTTGAAATAAATCGAAATACCATCTAATTTAGTAGATTAGAATTGCACCAGGCCCCATGACATCCAGTTTTACTATAAAAAATAGAATAGTCCCATAAAAGCACGAAACAGTGTTTAAATAGCAGAGGAATTTATTTTGCTTAAGAAGTCGGATGGTAATGACTGAGGGACGATGTCTGTATCAGATGATGGAGTGCAGATCTATGTGGCAATGCCTATTTCACCACGTGGTTCAAATGGGCTGTTTACCAGGTTAACGGAAGTAGAGTTCTTGGTCTCGCGTGGCCTCGGTGATAGTGGACAGCGTTGCGCTAATGACTTGCTTTTGATTCGAAGATAATTCATTATTTATTTTGTTTGTTAAAAGATGTATATCTAATTACTTAATAAACAATTAAACAAAACATCTATTTTTTCTTACGTATATTTATACGCTAAAGTGATATATATATATATATATATATATATATATATATATATATATATATATATATATATATATATATATATATATATATATATATATATATATACATGCAGGTTGACATTTGACCCTTCAGTAGTACATGTATTAGATTGATTGATTACATACTGTTTAACGTCACTCTCCAGAATATTTCACTGATATGGAGACGTCACCATTGCCGGTGAAGGGCTGCAAATTTAGGCCAATGCTCGGCACTTACGACCTTTGAGCAGGGAGGGATCTTTATCATGCCACACCTGCTAGTAGTATTAAAAATATACGTACATGTACCACTCGTATTACCATGCAATTAACAAGATTAACTTTTGTTGTGTTTATCATAGAGGAAACAATTAGAAATGGAAATATTTGATTACATTTACCAGTGACTAAGTTAGCTGCTTTACATGTGTTTGTGTAGGGGTTCTCGCGTATAGCGATAGCTAGATCAAATATGGCGACTAAGCTTTTCTTACGAATCTGTTAGAGTAAAATCTGATTTAGCTAAACAGCAACACGATAATTTGACGTAAAGTTTATATTTTTTCTTTATTGTCCTAATAAAAAACTGATATACACTCCATAGAAAAATAAAAATATTTCACATAATACATATTAACGCATTAAATTCGCCACAGGAGTAAAATCAACAAATGATGACGTCTTACTGCATAAGAAATATGCTGAGTGAGAAATTGGTTTAGACGGTTAGTGAACTGATAAATTGAATATCATAAATATTTTATGTGGTTCATCTGGAATTTAATTGCATTCATAAAGGAAATTAACAGATTGATTTAAATCACATTTTTGTTTATTTTATGACAATCAGCCATCATTCTATATATCATACTTAAAAACAATATGGATTTGCAATTACAAGTAAAAATCAACAAAGATTCAATACATGCTGCTCAGTGTGCACTTTGGAACATTCTAATAAAAACAAAATGTTACAACTAACGCTATATTCAGTGAATAACCTTGCATGTTTCCTATATCGATTTGTATTTCTTGTTAAGGTCTTCCGTTTCCAACGGAAGACCTTCTACTGATTCTGAAGATTAAGATTATTAAGGTCTTCCGTTTCCAACGGAAGACCTTTCTGTTATTCTTAGGTTTCTTTTCCACAGTTTTTTTCTTTTTTTTCTTACCGATTTTGTGCACGCGAGTTCTCGGAAACGGCTTGCTCGATTTTCATGAAACTTTCAGGGATGATGGAACATAAAAAAATCTAGACATATATTTTTTAATTTTGATGACGTCACTTCCGGTTCCGCCATTTTTGCATTTTTGTTAATTTTAGAGGGTTAGTTTGTCCGCGAGTTTTCTCGAAAACGGCTTAAGATAGAAACTTGAGATTTTCAGTGATAATAGAGCAATAAATGTAGTTGTGCGGAACGTTTTTCATATTCACCGAAATTGCTGTGTACGGAAGCTCGTTATGGCCAAAAAATAGTCCTATCGCGAATTTCAAAAATTTTGACACCTTTTCAACGATAACTTTTTACTTAGAAATATTTTGTGAAAACATGTAGAACAAAAGAAGTGTAGAATTAAAAGATCTTTCAAATGATATGTAGAAAATAGGACTGACCCCTAAATCTAAGGGCCTGGAGGGGCCGAAAGCTTTTCCTTCATATCTCAAAAAGTATTGAGAATTTGTAATACGTCAAAGAAGCAAAGTTGTTCAAAATGAGAAGCTTAATTTATTGCTGTCGTCAAAATGCGTCCAGCGTCGTCACTTCCGGCCAAACCGGAAGTAGTCGAAAAACGCGTATTTTTGCTGTTTTTGACAAGTTTTTGGGTAACATATGACTCTGGGAGCCTAAAAATTAATTTTCTGTCCGTCGTCGCTACTTCCGGTCAAACCGGAAGTAGTAGAATTTAGCTTATTTTTGCATTAATTAACTTAGCTTTAGAGGATTCAAAGCATTTTTGGGTGTTAATTCTCATTTTACTTAAAAATAAAAGCTACTTCCGGTCAAACAGGACGGAAGACCTACTCGTTGCTTTGCAACGAGCTTTGCTCTAGTTCTTATTATTCTTTTTTTTGTTTTCTTCCTAGACGCCAACTTTGAGGCCTCATATCTCACTCATTTCTCAATGGATTTTGCTCAAATTTTCAGACATTATAGACAATAATTAACTCTTTCAGAATGCTGTCTAAAATTTCAAAAATTCACTTCCGGTTTTGAGTTATTTCCCTTTAAACGAAAAATTATAGGCTTTCATTTCCAGACAAAGGCTCAGATACCACTAGAGCTGGAGCAGAAATTTTACTGGTTTTAGATAACAGAAGGATTGAAGTTGTGCACATCGGTTTTTGTTTTTCGATTTCTGTATTCAAAATGGCACTATATAGGGGTCAAAAAATAGAACGCCTAAAAGAGCGAAAATTTACACATATTTTCCTTTTTATGTTGAAAACTAAAAATATTTTGTTAAGACATGTTGAATAAAAGTTGTGCATAATTGCAAGGGCTTTCATATAATACTATTCAAAAGGGGCTGGCCCCTATGATTAAGGATTTAGGGAGCTTGAAAGTTTTTGCTTTATAACTCAAAAACGGTAAATATTTCGATCTGGATTATACGAACAAAATTGTTCTTTGACACCTTTTTGATCTGATGAGAATGTTTATTTGTTCGAATATACCGGGGATATTGCGTAACACGAAGTAGAAAGCAGGCCAGGAAAACAGATAGCGTTTTTCAATCGGAAAGAAAATCAGACCTCTTCGTGTGTATAATGTTCACAAACTTCCTATCAATAATATACCCTATGGTATTTAATGTTAAATTTCTACTAAAAGGTCTTTATACATGCTTTACGGTTCATTATTAAATTATTTATATAACAATTAGTTTTTCTTTTTTATGTATTATTAATTAGTTTTATAGTGAACACGTCTTCATCGGAATATATTAAATCTATCTTTCTACGTTAAATATAATTATAAGTAATTTTAAGCTTTATTAATCGAATAATTCACGATCATTTAGTTGATCTCCACGTTCGCCAGCCTAGATGTTTGTAACAGTTGCGTAATCAAACGCGCCAATCCCACGCTCCGATCGGGGTCACTTGTGTACCAGCCACCTGTTGTCGTAAACAAAGCAAGTGTCTGTGATCGTGTTTAAAATCCATTGTGTACAAAGACCTATCAATTAATAGAAAATTGTGTTTTTAATTAATCGAATCAATAAGAATACATCACCGATCTTACATTAAATCGCAGTTCCTAACACTGGTGCATAAAATCATTTTGAATTTTGATAACTTTCTTTGGCCTGTTCACGCAAAATTATTTCTCTATTCCGTGTTAATGTATTTTATCAAAATTGTAATTGAAAAGGGGCTTCGGCAAATAATTATAATTAGTGAAGGAAGTCTTGAGATAGGTAATGTACTATATGTGCGTTTTATTTTTACCATCACTCTTTTGTTTCTCCATTATTTTTTTAACGTGCGTGGTCACAGAGAGCCGCTGGCATGTCAAATTTTTAAAACATCGTGTACTCCAACAGTGGAAATTGGCTTTGAAATCATGTCGCCTTTTTCATATTACTGAATGACGGGTATTTTTTTTTTTTAGGTTTATAAATCCGTACAATTTAAACGCGTAAAATTTAACATAATTTATAAAACGGCTCGTATAATTTTTTACACGGTATGTGTAAAAGTAATGCTTATTGCTACTAAGCTCATTCCATGGAGGCTATATAATTAGTATACTGTTAGTATTTTGAACACTTTTAAGCCAATCATCAATTGGGATCATACAGGTAAATCTCAATTAACTTGTATATAAATTAAACAAACATTATCAATTAATTTATAAGTTAGACCTACATGGTTACTCTTTTTTAGTTTTTTTTAGAGACGCATAACTTCTGATAATGACTTAATAATTACAGCTCTTCCAATTAAATGTATACCCGTGTTTTCAATCTTGGACATTTTCTTCTGCTTCATATGCTTTGAATAAAACTTCGACCTCTTAATACGCTGTACTTAATTAAATACTTTCACTTCAATTATGTTAGTTTGAGTTGTCTCTCTTTGTTTTCGGTAAATATACCAGACATGCACGTGTGCCTAGCTATGTTTATATAAAAAAAAAACATGAATCAAAGAAAGGCACATTGCTCATGTATATAAAGGTTATTTTTAAAAAATTATACCATGCGCGGATCTAGAGGGAGGGTCGGGGGCTGAGGGGTCAGGACCCCCCCCCCCCCCCTTGGAATTTACCAGGTTAAAAATGTACATACTTAAACAAGGAAAAAATTACCATGGACCCCCTTGGAAAACGCAGACCCCCCTGGACTATATGTGTAAAATGGGTATGAAAAGTTAAAGATTTGAGGCAAAAGAAGAAAAGAAGTCACTACCCCCCCCCCCCCCCCCCCTTACGAAATAGGTTTTTAACGTTAGGGGGAGTGTTACTTTACGTTTTTTTTTTTTTTTTTTTTTTTTTTTGCTTGTCAAGAAATTTCCGGGATATGATTTTTTTTTTGACTGAGGTGGACCCCCACTGGAAAAAATTTCTGGATCTGCGCCTGTATACAATTCATAATGTAATTTGTTTGCATTGTTTATATTGTTATATCAAATTAACATGTGTTTAATAACTCTCTCACTCTCTCTTTCTCTCTCTCTCTTACAAGTTACATAGGGTTTTTGGACACGTTATTTGTACACGTAAATGCATTCAATGTGATCTGGAATTTTACGTCTGATGTTTTGAATTTTTACGGACATATTCAATTCGTAAAAGATCACCGTATAAAAATTCAAATCACCTTTTTTGACCCAAATTCGTAAAAATATACAGCAGTAAAAATTACCCATTATATGGTATTTTATTTCACTTTATCTCATAGTTTGTTTTAATCAATCGTATTTGCTTTTTACACTTTATTAATTTCAAGTTTTATGCCTGATGAAATCAGGTGCTTTGATCCTTTTCATGCCAGCACCTACCCCGACACAAGACATTGATTTATCCGGTCTCATCCATAGGATCGGTCTCCACGCATCATTTCACAAGTCTCCAAATTTCAAATAAAACATTCTCATTGAAACTTTGATGCTTCCACATGAAAATGGCCGGGCATATATTGTTTGTCATGTACGTCTTCCATTTTCCGTCTGTCCCTCTTCCCCGCTTTGCGTTTACCTCAGTTTAAAGCTCAATTTCAAAGAAACTATTCAATTTTTTTTATATTAAACGTCCTATGCTGATAAACATTGATGAGAGCTATTTTCCTGCATCAACATATTTTAACTTTGACCTTTCCTTTGAACTTAATATCACCTTTTATGAATTCTGTCTAAAGAGACCATTCAAGATAGTATCATCAAACTTCATGTGCCGATATGTACTGATATATGCTGATACATACTGTAGGCTAGCTACACGTTTGTAACTGCATCAACATTTTGTTTTACCTTTCCTTTGACCTTAACCTAACTTTTCTCAGGTTAGTGTTTAACTCAGAAACATACCATTCAAGACTATAAGTATTCTTTTACTTCTTTTTTACTTTGACCTCTTTTTTTTTTTACTTTGACCTCTCCTTTCACCTTGATCTTACCTTACCTAATTCATTGAGTATTAAGCTCAGTTTTGAAGAAAGCATTTATATTTTTACTCACCTTCATATGCTGATACACTGTACACACTTATGAGAGCTATCCAAACCTTAGTGTATAACAGATGCTCTAACTACTGTGCCAAACGGGCGACCTTCAGTTTTGAAGAATCCATTCAAGACATTTTTATCAAACTTTAGTATACTGATACAGTTTGATCTTGCACTTTCCTGTGACCTTGCACATGACCTCACTTGTCTTTAATTTGCAATTTGCATAGTATTAAAGAAACCATTTGAGATATTTTATTGTAAGCTTATGCCTATATGCATTATCTGAACGGAATTTCCATTTTTAAGATTTCAATTTTTAAGACACTATTCAAGATATTCTCAACAAACGTCATACACTCGTATTTCTAAATAAATCATCATGTAAATCATAGTTTTGAACCTAATAAATTCTTTCGATTCGATATATGCTCAATAAAAATTTGACTGAACATATCCAGTCTTTTGGACGAGTCATTGTTACTGACAGAGAAATTTTAAATTCTCAACCGTATTTGTACCAGTGAAACATTGCTCATATAATGCAGGGTGGGGCATGACCTTGTCTCAAGTTCTAGATCACTTAAGATAAGATGTTTTGGTTGGAGATGAACTAAAAGAATATCTAAAAAAAACATACGTGAACTTTTCCACTCGGTAACACGCAGAGTATGTATTTTTATAACAGAGTTTGTCTTTGCTTGTTGCAAGGTCATTTAGAAAGTTCAAGGTCATGCACATAACATTCTTTTACAGTCTTTTTCCTGGCGAAACATTGTAAGTTACTTCCTCAACAAGCCTTTGGGTTGCTTACTTTAATAATTTTAGAATGGTTTGACCTAGACTCAAGGTTACGTCTTCCCTTCCGTAGCTCCAACGGAAGACCTATTCGTTGCTTTGCAACGAGCTCGGCTCTAGTTTAAATAGTTATTGAATTATTAGCATATACATGTATATATTCCTCAACCGCATCCAAAAAAATCCATTAGCTTTTACTTTCTAACTTCTAAATTCACTTGATTTTCAACATTTTAGTACATTTACACTTAGAAGACAGACAAAAGCTCACTGAAATACATATACATCAAAAGGTTTGCATAAAGGCAGAATGATATCAAATATTGATTCATTTCATATACATACCTTTTTGGACTCCAATACTTGCTTCAGTATAACCATCTGAAAGCACTGTAAGCAGTTTTTTTGTAATTATTTACTGACTCGATTTATCTTATTTTTCTTTTAAGAATACAAAATCTAAAATTCTAAGTAAAAGTATATTGACTTACATAACCTGCATTCAGAATCATTCAGTGGAGAATATCCAGGCTTACAGGCACAAGTATTGTTTTCACAAACAGAGCCGGATATCCCAGAACACTGTTCATTTAAGAGGCATGTGTCGTTCAGATTCAAGTTTCCTAATAAGTGAGGACATTTTTTTTTATTCATAATACCTTAAAATACATGGCTTGATTGATTAAAAAATCCAACTTGTATTATGTATTATCCCCTGCTAGAGATAATATGACATTTCAATAGTCAAAAGTGGGTAAAATGAATTCCTAGAACAAAATTCACACTTAAATCTGCACGTTTTCCATACAAACAGTTGGACATCAATGCTCATCAAAGGTTTAAAATACATCAAATTCCACTTACTGTCGAAGCATTATAGGGATTTCAGGAAGAGTTCAAATGTCACGGGGTACATCAACACTTTCGGATGTATAATAATCGTTCACAAAGTATCCTCTAGTCGATGGGAAAATTAAACACATGGCTAATCTTTTTTAATTTGCATTTTTGGGGGGTATAATTCGCTGGAAAGCACATGCTTTTCGAAAGAAACATCGAATCCGGATCAAGTTTATGGAGATTGAATAGCATGGCGACAAGGCTAGGGTTTTTATATTAATTTTTCATTTTCTAAATTCATCATTATTTTAATAAGTTTGTAAAGATATTTTTTTTATTTAATGAGTAGATATTGAATAAATTGACAAACAGTTCCTGTTTAAATAAAAGATACATTTTAGCGACTCTCGTCGCTTCGATTTGATACAATGTCCATTCCGTCCACAAAATTGCATGCAGTGTAATACCGGGTGATTTACTTGTGCAAAGTGATTTTGTTAAGGGGACAAAATCAGATCATTTCGGACCAAAATGGCATTTCAACTTATGCACCCATGTTGTAATGTCGAAGAGAACCCCTTTAAGTTTCCATTACAAAAAAAGTTTGGAAATCTTTTTAATAAAATAACAAAGGTAAAAGTATATATAAGTTAAGAAATTTAAACCTACAGTGTACAAAGAAAGCACGTGGGTACATTAAGGAAGCATATATCATTTCTCGGGAAAATGTCAACATGTTTGTTTTTCCACTGTTACCTCCCTTTTTCAGAAAATTAAGTTTGATAATTTACAAAATAATTGTAATAAAGAAATTATATAAACGACATTTATGTTTATGAGTATGCAAAAGGTTTCAAATCGATGCGACAGACAAACTATTGTCGTCGAACAAGTTGAAGCTAACAGTGGTCAGAGTCCCTATGATCTGACATTCACCAATTCTATTATTTAAACAATACAATTTCTGCCTTGAATAATAATTGCAGCCCGGAGGACCAGGCTGCTCTATACATATAAGTTTAAGTGTTGGTGTATGGGGATTGGGGTGGGAGTAGTTATTTAAAATTAAAAGTTTTCTAAACATTAAAAAGATAGTTAATCAGAATGTTATTTCCGTTTATGAATTACGAGATACATATTTACTTTCATAAAGTGAATCTGTAAAAATATATACGATTTTCATATTTAATATATATAGTTGCTTATCATTTACAGTGCAGGGAACTAATTTTGTTACATAAACCAGCATCAGGATCAGCATAAGTAGGATCAGGATAGAGCTAGCATCAGCATGAGCATTTAAAAAACAGCATTACTTGGATCAGCATCAGCAAGCAAAGAATAGAACTAGCATTGACCTATTTTAAAACCAGCATTGACCGACTTAAAATCAGGATTATCCTGGTTCACTAAAACTACTAAAATTTTCACAAAACGAAACCGCAAAAAAACATCCCTATTTCAGTCGGAAATAAATACAAAGAATGTATTTCTTGCTGACAAATTGGCTAATATAATCCTAACATTATTATTAAATTAATTCAATAGCAATAACCCCGTGATATTTTCAAATCTGAATCAGCTGATCACCAAACGCTATGGAGTCTACTGGTGAGGCCACGCCACGGATGATGATATTGAGATCGGTGATAAAGAGGTAAGTAGTTACGCTTGCGCATGAAAAATCAGTTAAACAATATAATAAAAGTATGATATTGTGAGTATGACTAATTACTACAAAATTCCGTTGGGTTTTATGGGCATAAACATGCTACACCAACTCTCTAACAACCCACATAACTATGTATTGCTTTCGCCTTTGTTAATTATTTTTTCCCGGTAATAAGTCTTTAAATATTTCAAAATTTATAATGGATCATAATTCATATGTTTTAATATCCCTGCCATCTTATTTTTCTTTGATTATTCTTTATCAAGTTACGCCATTTAGAGAGAGAATGAAACAATGTACGATTTACTGATTGTCGTAATTAATTAGCATAATTAATTCGTTCAATTATGTAAATCGCACTTCACCCGAGTATACCCGATATACCGGACGCATTTCATAGCTGTCCGGATTTCTTTCTTTATTAGTGTTCTTAAAAATTTCCAATTCAACATGTAATTAAGTATGTAAATATCTAGTGTTTAGTAGTTTAGTAGTAGTGCTAGTTGTTTTTGTTTCTATTTTTCCTTTGTTCTTATGACTTTTTTCTTTGTCCTGAGGAAGGGACAGGACGTCCCGAAAATTTGACAATTTTTATTGCTCGTGTCGTTGGTCATTTATAGTGCTTTATATAAATTTCCATCCGTGACCTTGTATCTACTTGGTAGATCCGACATTTAGGATATACAGTGTTGTTGGTTTTTTAGTTTTTTAGTGCTTTATATATCTATATCTATATATATATATATATATATATATATATATATATATATATATATATATATATATATATATATATATATATATATATATATATATATATATATATATATATATATATATATATATATATATATATATATATATATATATATATATATATAATTATTTGTTTTTTTTCCCAAATTAAAATTGTGAGATACTAAAAAAAATAATGTTAAGGTGATCAATCATCAATGAATAAATCTCGTCCTCTTTGTGCTTTTATAGAAATGGAGTGCTATGAACAGTCCACAGTTTGTTGCTTCATCACCGCACACAAGAATCTAGATCTAATTCATTCATATGAAGACGCCAACACGTTCCGGTGAAGGGCTGCATATTTCAACCTGTACTCAACGCTAAAGCCTTTGAAAAGTGAGAGATCGTTTTCGTACCAACACCTACATGAACTGCGACACTGGAACTCGGTTTTTATGGTTTCATTGAAAGGACCGGACAATTTACATGCAGTGATGTCGGAGACAGATGATTCAAAGAAAATTCTGCTTTTTTAAAAAAGACAAGTGTTCTTCATTCATAAAAGTAGAGGACAGGGACAGTAGAGGACATGAACAGTATGATGTAATGGTGGATTTATAACTTACAATAAAAAAAAATTCTAGAAAGTGAATTCGTTGAAAGAAACTACTGGTGATAAAGAAAAAAATTTCACTTGTTCATGCAAACACCATGATTCTATTTATCTATTTATTTGACTTTGTTGACATAATATAATACAAGTGAAAAAGAGTGAATATGGGACATGAATTGTAAAACTATTAATCTAATAATTCCATGATTACACTATTTCACAAAATTCTAAAAGATGTTATGGGACACTTTGTAATTTCATTTATATTATAATTTCATTGGTTAACTTGGCACTGACTATAAATAAATTGTAATTTTTAGACACTGGAAATTTTGTTTTTATTGTTTCCATGAAGTTAAAATTTTACGTGTACTTTGTTGTTCTACAACAAGCATAAAATAATGTTCATTTTGTCCCCTTCTTCAAATAGATTGTGCCTTAATACAGTACTATTAGCTTCTAAGGAGAGGTAAAAGAAAAATTCGGTAAATATGATATATTAAGATTTTGCTAAATTTTCAGAAAATGAACATTTTACCAAGGCGGTTATTTAAGACAGAGCAGAAAAACTGATAGAAAATGTTACTGTAAATTTCATGTTAAGTTTTCACTTTTAAAATTGCGAGATTTGTTTTGTACGGTAATTTAAAATTAACAGTTTCAATGTCACATGTATATCATCAAGATGAAAAGATATCTGGCTAGCAGCAAACTCTTAATCTATGGTACACTAGAGCACATATAAATATTGGATGATTTAAACTACTGGCTTAAACAATTAGGAAAATGTATTTATTACACTGTCTAGTATCATGATATAAGGGAAGAAATATCTACACAGTAAAGCATGGTTATAACGAACGCGCTATAATGAATTCATGCTGATGGTGGAGTTATTTTCATTCCCTGTACTGGTTTTAAAATCCTATGGATAGTGAACATAATTTTAAAATGTCAAAAAGTGCGTTTCCCAGGCATTTAAAATGCTACAAGCTTATTTTTCTGTTATTTAAATGATTTACTTCAGTCTTAAATACCCTACATCACAAAGTGTTACCCCCACATTCAGTCTCATTGCAGATTTATAAATATGGAATTTTCTAATTAAAGTTTTAAATGAATTAAATCCGAATAAAAAAAATGTTTTCATTTAAATTCAAAATATTAAGAACTAAATGAATTGCGACACACATGCATTACTATTTTTGTCATTACAATTCATTAATCTTGGCACATCAGTGAAAATGTTACCAGTCATCAATAAGTGTTTGATATTCTTTTTCAAGTGATCTAAAAAAAATCTATTTTTAGAGTATTCATGAAAATGCAATTAATAAATTTGAATTTATTTAATTTATTAAATTTAAATTTTAAAAATTAGTTGTATGAATGCTACATTCAGCTTCAATAAAAACATTACATGTAACCGAAATATTGCCTATTTACATGGAATGTTGGTGTCCTCAAAAATAAAATATTAGGGGCAGTATTTTTTTTTAAATGTATATTAAAAATACAACTTGGACAGAATATCATATATCATATAAACATGTATCTTTCTATTAGTACATTATACTTAAAACAAACATCACACTACTGTAAAATATATTGTTTCATTTATTTTATAAAATCAATTTATATATGAACAATCATCATGAACAGTTGTAAGATTGTACGAAAGAGCAGGGATGCATTTCTACATACATATATCTCATATCTAATTACTGTGAAATCACTAATTTTCGTGGTATGAAGAGACCCATTTCACGAAAAATAATTTTTTATATGCACAACCACTAAAACGTACTTCATCCACGAAATCAAATCCCCACGAACCAACATTTTTTCCTCAAACGAAAATTTGACCCTACGAAAATATGTGATTTTACAGTATGTACAATACACAAATCACTTGAAATCCACTTTAAACTTTAAATTCTGTCCATTTCATTTTAGATCTAAGTGGGAGATAACTTTAAAATGTATATATGTATGTCATCAATGGATTTGGCGCACATCATCACAATGGTTTTAATGCCACTGTCTGATTAATAGAAGTTCCTGGCTTAAATTTTCACTATAATAATTTTAACAGATAGAATTTCATCAGCTGGATTTAAGTCCAAAGAGAAGACCAGCATAATTTAATTCTGGAAGAATTTCTGCTTTGTTTACTCTGTCATGGGCCTGAAAAATATAAAAAATTAATTAGGTTAATTTCAAAAAATGCCAAATATAAAAAAACAATGCTATAAATACAGTTTTAACTACAGTTGTTAACTTTATACATTGAGTAATGTGTACATCACACAAATATACAAAATACAAACTTGAGGATGAAATTATTTAATTTTACACATTTACAGCAATTAATTTTTCTTTTTACAGGTAAATGAAAATAAATTGTCACTATCTACTAAAACTTTAAAGTACTTATAAATTATGCTATGAAAAAGGGGCACAATGACAATAAGTAACTTTACAAATTGAACATAATTTGGTTTTTAATATCAAAGTAATGATCACAGTTTCAAACAATCATATTTTCTCTTTTAACTCCAGTAAAATTTAAAAGGAGCCATTGAGGCTGAAATGATTAATCGATAATAAAGAGTCTGTGTGAGGATTAAGTACGCATATCAATATGTATGTAAAAATATTTAAATATCACAAAAAGAATAAGGCATTTTTTTGTTTATACTTATATTTTGTGTTAATTATATACGATAAACATATTTTAAAATCAAAATTTTTATATAAAAGTAAATAAAAGTAATCATTCTCGCCACTTATATAAAATAATTTTGTTTTACAGCGGATATACCATGTATACAGCTTATTCTTTTAAATCAAATGAAAATTATTCAATGACATAAATAATTGTGAAGAAATGGTTTGTTCTTAAAATTTTTATGCCCCCGGATCGATAGATCTGAGACGTATATTGTTTATGTCCTGTCTGTTTATCTGTTCAGCTGTTTGTCTGTCTGCATGTCTATTGTCAATTTGAACATTCGCCATAACTTTTTAACTTTGAGAGGTAGAGACTTGATATTTGGCATGTGTACTCAACTTGAAAAGTTCTTTCAAATGACACACCAACTTCAATGATCTTGTGACCTTGACTGTGACCTACATGCTTAAAATATTTCTTTCGAACTTTTACCATAATCATAGGAGATGGAGACTTCATATTCGGTATGCATATTCCACTAATAAAGTACTTTCAAATGACATTGAGATCAATGACCTTATGACCTAGACTGTGACCTATATGCTAAAACAAAGTTATTTTAACTTTGTTACCGCGTTGTGTTTCACAAACACATCTTGTTCAATACAAAAAAAGATTTCCTGATCAACATGACCAATTCAAATATTTGAAACATATTGACATTGTATTGTAGCTCAAATATCAGGATAGATACATGTCTGCCTTCTGAAAAAATTATATATCTGTTTAAAGTCACGTACAATCTAGATTCTACTCGTAAACCAGACACGGGACAGTACTTGATAGGGAACAGCCTAACTAAGACTGCAGCCAAAGATAAAATCCGTAACCATGCATACTATTAATGTTGAAGAGTTTACTTCTAGATTGGTTCAAACGTTGAAATACATATGAATGTACTACGTTTGAGTGGACTAATGGTTATCAGTCGGTCAGCTTATATATGTACATTACCTCATCGTTGTAAGCATGAAGCTCTCCTTCTCGTGGCTGCTTGATCAAAAAATTTTCTTATCTTTATCTTGATGCCTCAATCTTTATTGTGACGTCATATGACATTGTAAGTGAACATGGGTTTCTTCCCATCCCAATTAAAATGAACAATTTACATTCATTCAGCAGTGTTTCTTACACTACGACTGGGTATCATGACCAAAGTAAAATATCTGAATTTGCTTTATTTGCATTGGTCAATATTTTAATGAGCTACAAAATATTAATGATCGAGCTACAAAATATTCTTTCTCATTTGACGATGGTCAGAATGGGAGAAGGTTGTACATTTTGGCCGTGGTTGCAACAATGGGTTATGTATAATTTGACTTGATACCTTGTGGATTAGCTACAGAATACTGTATCTGCAGATTCTAAATTAAAACAAATCATTTTTTTATTCAATTGTAAACAGTGAACTTTAAAATCTCATGAGATTAACATGTTTAAATGCCTGAATTGCTCAGAATTTTGAGTTTTAATTTTTGTAACACTAAATCTGTTTCACACAATCTTTACCATTTTTATATAATCGGATTTAAAAAAAATAATAATAATTGTTTACATACCCTCTGAGTGGTTGTAGTGACTATACTGATGATCTATTGGTTCCTTTGATAACGACTTTTCCATTTAAAGCATAATATCTTCGCTAAAATATTCACAGGACACGCAATTAATTTTCATCTGGATTTGACATAAACTTAATGTTCATTGTCCATCACGTTTCCATGCTTACACGTTGCACACACTAGGGCTATTCCACCTAATGAAATCGCATCAGAAAAAGGATAAATCATCGCATTTAAGCTGCAATCAATATCAAATAACTATGTTACGACAACTTCGCAAGATGAAGATTTACTTCCAACTTCCAATATGTCGCCATTTTGTTTCTTTACGATTGCAATACAACAAAACGAAATTCTTTAAAAATCGCAAAGTTTTTCGCTAAAAAGTGAAAACAGATAAAGAAAAGTCATTTAATACAAATTACAAATAAAAATTACCACAAAAATTATTTTTAATGGCTTAAAATAGCGATGCTTTTTTTTAATTATCCACTTCCGGCAGGATAATCCTACTTCCGGTAACATTACTAGCATTGACCTAGTTTCAAACCAGCATCAGGATAAGGATCAAACCAGGATCAGGATAAGGATAAGTAGCATCAAAATACTCTGCACATTTCGTGTTTTTTATTATAATATTGAAAAATAATACATTTTTAAATATAGGTGATGTGTGTGTCTAACTTCAATTTATATTTTATGCAGCCAACATTTACTTGAGAAATTGATCAAGTTGAAAATGGTATCATTTTTGATTAATTTTTATCCGACTACAAGTTTTCAAAATATTTGCGACTATCGTCTCCATCAGTTAGACGCATGCCTTTTCACACATATCGAAGCGGTTTGATGATCAAGACTCATTTTTCATTTTTTATTTGATATATTTCCCGGGCGACAATTGATGGTTACATCAATGTTTTCTTGTTTTACATTTCTATCATACCCTCCACCATCCCTGCAAACCCATCACATTTAATTGCGATTCAATATTATTGCTATCTATAAAAAAATGTTGATTCACTTGCAGCTAGCTTACTTTTTTTAAATAGATCATCCACTTTGTGAGAATCAGTCGATCCCGCTCTGATTCATTGTCTCTAATTTACTTACAGTCGCCTGCGTGGCCCAGTGGTTAGAGCCCCTGCTCTAGTGTCGGGAAGTAAAGAGTCAATCCTTCCGTCGCGGGTTAGAATCCCACTGCAGGACATTGAGACTGGTCTTTCGGACTCAGGTCCCGTGTCCAGTAGGTGCTTGCACAAAAAAGATCCCTCCCTGCTTAAATACCCTGAGTACCGAGTGTAGGACAAAATTTGCTGTTCTCCACCGGCAAGTGGTGGTGTCGTCAAATGAGTGAAAAATTTTCGAGAGGGACATTAAACAATAAACATTCAAAATTTTAATCAATCTAATTTACTGATAAGTTTTTCTAATGCAAACAAGAGAACTTTTAGGGATACATTTAATAGGTACATGTATTGTGTGTATTTTTGTTGTTTTAAATACAAACAACTTAAGTTGTAAATACAAATGAACACTCAAACTTTAACTGTTATATAGTAAAATGGGACAATGTCTTGGGAGTACCTCTAGATCAGAGTCCTTATTATGAAAAATTTTGCGTCAACATATATTTTTTTTTAGCTTATTCTATTTCTTAGAACTTATTATGTAAAAAAGCAAATTGTTTTAAGATAAACTCCATAAAAATATTTTAAAATAACCGAGATTGACATGTAAGGCATATTTTTTCGTACTGAATTCTGATACGTAAGCCTAACAAAATGGAATTATTTAAAATAATTCACGCAAAACAGTGATTAAATTTTGTTCTTGAATTATTTCTATTCTACTTGGTGTGTTAAAATTGATTATTAAATATAGACAAATTCATAGCGAAGTAATTTTTCAGCATTTAGCATTTCGGGATATATACTCTGGGAGGTAACAGCGGAAAAACAAACATGTTGACATTTCATTTTTCTGATATTTTTTCTATTGCTGGGATATATGTCTATCGTATAAAGCAGTTCTTTTTTCAAGATTGAGACCATTAATGCCGAGTATAGAACTATCTGAAGTGGACTCATCGTTAATATAGAGTGTAAATTTTTCTTATTTTTGTCAACATCTTGCAATTGTCTTGACCTTGATTTGGATTTTCCTGCGCCATCATGATGACTTTTTAATTAATATTTTCATGGGGGTATAAATATTTACGGGTGTTTTGGTAATGTAACAAAAATGGTCGTTAACATTTTAACAGAGTAATCCTTAAAGGTGCATAGACACAGATTTGAAGATAATATTTTCTCTTTTCTGTATAATATTACGACCTATATATTGCATTTCTTTAGAAAATAAAACCAAATAAAAAATCTTATCTTATCTCGAAGTTAATGAAACTTGGAATTTCTGTTCGGGTTTGATAAACACGTCCTTTCACTCTCAAAAATTATAATCTATTCTTTATACTTATTTAGAAAAGTGGTAATTATTTGTACAATAATGAAAAATATTAAAACTATAATCTAGAAAAACCACAATAAAAATTTTCGAAAGAAAAACGCGCTCACAGTATCATGTCACTCCGTGTTCAGTTGCGTGTGCATACTTAACAATTGAACACACCCGTTGAATCGGAAGCAGTAATAATAACAGAGCTCATACCCTGTTTACAAAAAAAAAACAGTTTCACGGGTGTATGTGATTTGTTAAACTCTGTACAGAACGCTGAGTACGGACTGACAATACTAGCGAAGGGGTTTTACTTTCGAAACTCTGAATTTTCTGTCTTATAGTTTTAATATTTTTCATTATTTTGATAAGCTGGTATTATGAATTAAATTTTTGTTAATGACGTACGCAACGTTCCTTACCCACTGATAATATTTCAAGATATTTTCAATTTAAGTTTATATTGTCATCAGATGTTTATAGCCCTAAAATCAAAATGTAATACCAGAATTTTTTTGAAAGAAACCAACTGATGAAAAATTTTGAATGATTCACAAGAAATATATATAAAATAGTTAACATATATTCTGGGTGTTTTTTGTTTCCAAAATTGATTAAGAAGATGTGTACAACACCATATATAGTCTTTAAGATACAGAAAAGGACTCTTCAACTCCAAGATAAAAGACAAAAATGTTCAAACTACGTTGTGCATGAACTTAAGGAGTCTAATATATATGATTAATTCAAATAATTCTCAGTTTTGTGGAAACGTTGAAAATATTGTAAAATTAACACATGATTTTGAAAAATTTTCTCTTTAGAAAAAGCCCGACAAAGTAGTAGTAATAATGATTTCAAAAAATTAAGTTAAATACGCTAACTAAAAGCCTTGTCATGATAATTTTGATTATCAAGCTTGTAATATCAACACGCCTGTGAGCAGTTACCTTCTAAACACTTGGTCCCAAATCCTACATATCCAGGTTTACATACACAAACACCAATTTGTTCTGCTCGCGATCGTACACATGTCTTAGATACATCAGAACAGTTTTTGGTTGATGTACATATATCTTCTGATATATCTACGCAAAAAAAAAATATATTCTTTAAAGTGCATGAATAAAAATATAACACTGTTGCCAAAATCAATGTATATCAATACAGGAATTAATATAATTGAATATTTTTGGCTGACAAAAATTAATAGAGTAAAAAATATTCTAATTTTTATTAACGTCTTGCATTTTTTGCATGCATTGGAAAAGGTTTTCCTGAGCCATCATGATGAAAACCTTAAAGAGAATTTTCATGAGAATTTCCATTAAGGAAGCAATTACGTTTTGTTTAAATGATTATTTAAGAAATAGTACTTTAATCTACAATATAACAGCATAAACCTGAATGTCAGGAAAGCATTTCTCTAAACTCATTTCATTGGTAAGTGTTTCCAGTACATTTGCATTTAAAAAAAATACCAGAAATTCAAAAAGCCTCCTAACATTTATTTCACATCAAAATTAAATCCCTTAATTGAAGTTGTCATTGAGTAAACATTTTCTTCTCGATTTCATCTTACATAAATTCAATCGCATTTGACTGAAAATGATACTTTTTGAAAAGATCATGAAAGCTCGATCCTAACAGAGCATATAGATTTGAAAAGGTATTGTAAAAACAGAAAAATACTCGAAACCCCTAAACTCATTATGATAAATAAAACAAACTCACATCTCATTCCATACGATTTGCATACAATGTCTAAATTTCTTTCTGATTCGTAAGAAAAGTCGCATCTGTTGGTTAAAATATCGGCGATCAATCCATTGAAACTAAGATTTGTGAATGTTAGTCGATAATACCTCTCTCCGTGGAGGAACATCATTTTTACTTGACATTTCTGAGCACAATGTCCTTCATCTGCATATTAAGAATACGCGAAATAATAATCAATTGATTCTCTTCAAAAGAATATTTCTCAGTGCGATTAACAAGTTTGCAACAATATTTGGACTAGTCCATATTTTTTCCAGATTTATCTTTATGTTGTACAGTCTACTAGAACTATTTAATTATTATTTGACGTCGATATTATAATTGAAGAAAAAGTTAAGTCAATAGAAAGTAGAGAAAAGTATTAATATGTAAGATTATCAAATATTGTGATTATTGTATATCATTTCCCATATATGAGAGCAAATGATTTGAAAAATTACCTGATTCAAGACGCTTTCTTGCCTCATCTAAAGTAAACATACAGGATATTTCATCCATCGCAAACATCAAAGGCTTTTCAAGACAAACTTCACTGAAAAGTAAAATATAAATGATGGCGATTATTTCTTGAGATTTATAATGAGTGTTTTTCTATTGTTAGGCCTTTTTCGACAAAAGAATATAAACCAACAATAGAAGAGTACAATCAACAGTGGAAAAGTACATTTTAAAGGTATCGATACGGTGTGGTCAGTTGTATTTCTCATGATTTTGTTAGCACTTTGCTTTTATTTTTGTTAACTTACCTGTCAATATCATATGTAGAACAACCATAAAGCAACGTCATAAAAACAACCAATACTGAAATGAAACGATCTATTTTTATAAATAAAAAGATTTTACAATGTTTTTTAAAGGACTCACTGTACTTAAATGGTGTAAAAAAGTAAGTTTTTTTTCTCTGGTATCCTCATACTAGTATATTCCAATGTTAATATAAACATAGGTACACTATATAAACATTTAATGAGAGTTTTCCCAAATGTTTATTGATTTAGATTTTGATAAGAAAACTAATTTATAGTGTCGTTATGAAACCACTATAGGATTAAACGTTCTTTTTCAGAATTTATCGATGTGTAAACTCTGCCTTTTTACTCACAAACTGAATAAAAGTGCGAAGCACTTTAATGTAAAGTCCAATCAAAACACACGGAATCAATAAATAAAATTAAGATTGGAATAATTGCGACTTTCCAAAATGTCATAGTAAAAAACAAGTAACACAATCAAAGGAAGATTTGCTTGCACTGGGTCAAACTGGGTAGATATTAGATTAAAAAGTGCAAACAAGCAAAATATGTAAGAATGTATTTTGTTTTATGGACTTTTGAGCTTGAATGCTGTACGTTATCTCCATATAATTTTGGTGAAATAGCTGAATATGTTCTACAGCATGGTACTGAAAAGAATTCAGACACTCTCGCTGTATTCTACTGAATATAGTAATAAATAAATCAGAATATCGTGGTTCCAATATATTTGAGCATGTTTTGCAACGAAATACACATAGACATCAATTTATAGATGAACATTAAAAATGTTTTCTCAACGTAGATGAGCCTAGTTTTCAATGGATTTTCATACCGAAATTAAGCTGAAAACCCTTTTTCTACCTGTATTGAATTTTTTAAGGAAGAGTCAAGTTCTATATTTTACTGACTGGTCGGAAAAGAAAATATATACTTACACTCAGCATTTTTCGATATTTTCATATTTTGTTAGTAGATTCATACATTAAGTTCCTATTTTACAGATTTATTTGAATGCAAAGCTTTTGATTGAGAGACTGATTGAGAGGAAAGCTGAAATTTTTTATATAGTGTGCCTCAACGGAAAATTTAACATCCTTGCCGCTGATTCGATGTTACGCGCACTCTTTTTAAAATGGATTTAATATAGCTTTCATCAAACTGGGAAATTAATAAACTTGTTGAATTTGCTAAAGAAAAAATCCATTACTCAATCAAATAATGCAAAGTACTGAGAGTTCTGTAAAGACACCATGTATCTAGTGATGATAAATGAAACATATGAAGATATCAAATGGTATTCGTGCTCAAAGTCCATTAAACAATACAAAATAAGAGCAAAGCAAACACGGACCTCCAAAACATTAAAGGTGGAATCAGTTGCCATGGAGGAGTGAGCATCCCTTTGCAGACCAGTCACACACGCGGTGTGCTCCTTGTTATGATCGGGAAACAACGGGAAAATTCAGTGTATAAATAATGGACTAGTATGAAAAACGACAGTCAGCATTTGACTCAATGATAAATTGTATTTGCTGACATATCTTGAGGGCGTACATGTATGATAAATGAAAACTATGTTTCTAAAAATAACTTTGGAAAGAATGTAGACAGGTCATGATTATCTACTGTTAAGCGTTTCCATTATGATCAGTTGTGAGGGCTTAATTCGATTCTATTTTGCTCACCACGTTAAACCTTTGATATTTACATAGGCACATGTTACTATTTCCTTTTAAGCGTTAGCTAAAAGGAATAAAAATCATGGTTCTTCCAGGTATGACTTAAACACCGTGGTCCCGGCAGGTATGCACATAATAAATGATCCTCATAATATGAAGTAAAAATTCTTGTATGAAAAGTTTAAAACATAGTATCAATATGTCTTTCAAGAAAAAACGCATATTTATTGATATGTATTTTTATATTTCAAAAATACATGTACAGCAATCTAACTGCATTAAAGGTTATAAAAATTTTAGAAAGGTTTTCAAAATGCTTCAGAAATTATTTCATTTATCAATGAAGAATGCAAACACGAAATAGATGAAGATAAGCAGCACAATGTTAAAACCTTTTTTCCAATTTATAAAATATATATACTGTAACAAAAAAAAAGCAAAAGTTACATTGTATAGATGTGATGAAGAAATATTTGTTTTATAAAGCGAATTGTCCTTTTTTAATTTTTAGAAAACTTTTACTCATATTAAATCAAGATAGTATTTATTATTGAGGATTACAAACTTCAGTGAAAAGGAGAGATATTTTCTTTCAATCGTACTATTTTTGTAATCTATTTTTGTATTTATTTACATCCTGTAGCTTACATGTATTTGCGTTTTGCAGAGAAATTGGACATTGCACGTCATGGTGTGACAAAAGCGTATGAAGTATTAAGGAAAGCAAGAAAACTCGCAAAAAAGTTAAAATTTCCTTCCACATAGTTTTTTAAATGAAAAAACCTTGCTTTTTAAAAACAACTAACATTAAATGCTTATTTGTTGCTTTTCTGTATTAAGACAAATGTAAGAATTTAAAAAGAAGAATGCTTCTCGAACTAATATTGATCCAGAAAGCTCAAACATATTCTGATAAAATTATTTGAGATATGCAAATCTATTAAACTCTATGCAACATGTCAAAAAAAATAATTTGTATTTCCTCAAGACACGGTAAATGCTATAAAGTGGGTTTCTAAATATCATTCAAAATAATCTGAACTGAACTTTGATAAGGAGATAATTGTTTTAGAAATCGTTTGCATTTCTTTTTTCATGTCCTATTATTATTAAAGTGTCAATGCATTGAAGGTGACACAGTACAGAACAACACATTTAATAAAATATTTTTCCGAAAAGATAAAAGAACATGTTTCTTGGATGATAACGGCCACAGCTTTAACAATTGTTTCAATGCATGACAAATGTCAGACAAGCATTTAACAAAAGCGCTTTTGATATCCGAATTTTCTTTCAATCGTACTATTTTTGTAATCTATTTTTGTATTCATTTACATCCTGTAGCTTACATGTATTTGCGTTTTGCAGAGAAATTGGACATTGCACGTCATGGTGTGACAAAAGCGTATGAAGTATTAAGGAAAGCAAGAAAACTCGCAAAAAAGTTAAAATTTCCTTCCACATAATTTTTTAAATGAAAAAAACCTTGCTTTTTTTTTTTTAAAAATTTAACATTAAATGCTTATTTGTTGCTTTACTGTATTAAGGTAAATGTAAGAAAAAGAAGAATGCCTCTCGAACTAATATTGATCCAGAAAGCTCAAACATATTCTGATAAACTTATTTGAGAGATGCAAATCTTTTAAAATCTATGGAACATGTCAAAAAAAAAATTGTATTTCCTCAAGACACGGTAAATGCTATAAAGTGGGTTTCTAAATATCATTCAAAATAATCTGAACTGAACTTTGATAAGGAGGTAATTGTTTTAGAAATCGTTTGCATTTCTTTTTTCATGTCCTATTATTATTAAAGTGTCAATGCATTGAAGATGACACAGTACAGAACAACTCATTTAATGAGTTTCAGTTGGTAGTTGCGATATAGCGAGTCTAAATTCCGGCCTGGGAGGGACAACGATCAAGCGTAGCCATAAAGCAAAATTCGATTTTGACCATTTTCGGTAAGAGGTTGCTTGACGTACTCTAAACTGCTATTCATATTTTCTCCATCCCATGCCCGGAAATTTCCTCGCTGTGTCGCGAATGACAAACAATTCGGCTGCCCTCCCTGGGTGCTTTTGAATATAAATGTGCATAAATAACAGAAAAGTATCAGTCCATCTATATATTGATGGTTGTTATCTTCTCATTCAAAACTTTGGGCTTAGCCTCAAGTCCCCCCTTATCATTTAAGACAAAATCCTCTCGAATTAAACTGCTGCAGTTCACCACTTCCTTTTTGTAAGCAGGGCTAAATTTATATAGTTCCCATCCCATTTTCTTTGTTTAAAGCGATTGGAATATGGGCACCTATATCGTCCCAAGCGCAAACCTCTATGTTTGGCATCGCCCCGAATTATCTGCCGGTGACAAAGCAGCTTCCTCCGGGGTAGGCCACGAACTAGTAAAATCTAATTGCCTACCCTTATTGATAGTAACGAGTGGCACATGCTCCTCTGCCATTCCTGTGGAGGCTTGAATGTCTTCCTCCCAGGCCTGGGTACACGTACCAGTAACAAGTCGCTCTGTCTCAAGATCTGCCCTGGCTTCAGCGAGGCGGACAGCGGTTAGATTTCTTTTCCCCCTCTGCCCTTCTGTTGCCTGGCTCCCTTGGTCCGACTGATTGCCTTGGTGGACTTGGCAGTGGCTTGGGACTTTCTGGTTCTAATGGGTGTCATGATTTTTTTTTATTATTGCTGAACCGTTTTAGGAGGCTTTAAGTACTTTAAATCAAATATCAAGAGGAGGAAAACGCCACGCGCACCCTCTTTTATACTCCTGGCAATCGGGGGAAAGTGGCAAAAGACCTACCCTCTGTGTTTTTCGAAAATCATTTAAATGTGTTTAACCCCTTCCAAAAATCCCTTGGCAAAGATTTTAAGAATTTCTAGACAAATTGATATTAAGATTCCAATGCATTTTTGGGGTATTGTAATTTTCATATATACATATGTACCAATGTATATATGTTCCTAAAGCAGATATTGTGTTGTTTCTGAAAATGATTATAAAAATTTCATTTTAGCTACCATGGCAACGAAATACACCATAATCATGCTGGAATTTCCATTTCTTAAATAATGAGTTTAATTCTAGTATTTTGCTTAGTTAAATATCTTTAAAAATATCTATTTTTTGTGTTAAAAATTATGAACATGTACATTTTTTTTTCAAACCAATTTTAAGTATTTTGGGGGGATTGGGTAGGGTTGGGATGTTAACACCAGAATTTAGCATTTTTACCTATAACGTGTTACCCTCGCATTGATTTTGATAATTGCAAATTCGCTCAAATAGTGCGCAAAGTTTTACTCAAGCTAGCAAAAAACTGGTACAACCAATATAAATATTTTCTGCATAATATTATTTTACCGTATTTATTTTCTTCTTTCCAATGGTGCAAGATTTATTCTGATATTTCCAGTATTAACGAAGTTATGAATATTTTTTCAAACTATACTTGTTTTTCAAGTCAAATGCGTAGAAATACGTATATGCCTTGTAAGGGGTTTATTAGCGATCGTTGGCTTTAACATCCCTAATTGTCATATTATTCATTTATCACTGCGTCTCTATGGGGAAAGTTACATGTACCCTTTACAAAATTCTAATTCTGTGTAAATTGTAGTTTACCATCGTTTACTATGTTTACTGATTACTATGATAAACGGTATTAATAGTATAATTAGGTCTCTGTTTACAATTTGTATTTATGTCTTCTAATGATTATGGGCAAGATCACCGCAGCTAAACCACGTGGGTAGGCACAGATAAACTTTGTACCCAAAACTCCCACACAGAAAGTACATGTATGCGGCCTACTCTGTACTATTGCTATACAATGTGGGTAGGTTCATTATACTTCATATATAGATTTATACCTCTACTTCCACACGATAAGTACATTAGACCGAAATTATTTATAAAATTAATCATGTTAATAATAAACAAATTTGTGAGCTAAACAAAAACTCTGTACTAGCTCCCTACACATTTTTTATCAAGATTATAAATATGGGAGACTGATTCATATGTTTATATAAATCCGTATAACCATGTCTTTATGAATAATTTCTACATAAGACCTAAATCATTGTCATGATGATAACGGAACGAATTCTATAACTTCCACAGAAACAAACTAATAAAACTGGCTGCGTAATTACTAATAATTTGAAAATATTGAATGCATGGCTTGTCATTGAAATTCATATCCTTGCTTTTAATCAACAGAATTTGCTATCATGCTTTATCTATATGACCTTTCCTATTCATAGCCTATTCAAAGCATACACAACACGTTGTGCAATAAAATGATTAAAAATACTATACTGGCCTTATAATTAAGACGACTGAATTATCTGCATTCCTTATACATTGACACCACTTTTGCATGGGTTGGTCGGGCAAGGGGGTGCAGCACAGATAAAAACCAACTGGACCTGATAGCTCAAGTTCATCCTGAAACTTTTGTGACTCCAAAATTGAATCCCTGACAAAGACTTCGTCATGATCTCCAGCTGCGTATTCGTTTTCCATCAACGTCATCCTACAGATAGCGTATTATGTGGGACTATGGGAATCTCTGTCCTAAAATTAAACAAAAGAAAGTCAGTTCCAAACACAACGCAAAATTAATCAAGTCCAATCATCAGTAAAATATACTCCACATGCCTGCACATGGGCATTGCAATATCTGCACGTGTGAATAACCAGCGCACGTCTATCACAAACTGTGGTCAACACCATCGGTTAAGTAAACAAAAAAATAATCTCAAACAGCACAAATTGTCACAATAATCAACAAAATGATGCAATAAGACAGCACGTCTCCTGGCTGACTATAACGATCACAAAAAGTAGTAATTTCTTCAAAATAGACGTGCCTCATGTTAGCGGTGGTGAGCGCGCGAGTATGAATGACTCGCTGAGCTGACCACGTGACCTTACACATTCTATTAGATTAATCCATCCGGCAAGGCGTGGATCTGAGAATTTTCACAATTTACCAACCTAAATGTTACCTGAAACCTCCAAACAAATTTAAGAAATAAAGTCCGCGTTTTCGTGAATGTTGCAGAATAACCTCCGAGGTCGAGAAATGTTGTTTGAAAGATAAAAGCTGAGGCATTAGCCGAGGCTTTTATATTTTAAATAACATTTCGAGACCGAGGAGGTTATTCTGCATCATTCACGACAACAAGGACTTGATTGCTATTCTACCATGTCTGCTAAAATCGCTAAAATACGGCTGATCATTTCCTCTATAGAGAAACGAATTAGGTCACCATGTCTCGATTACGAAGTTCCATTTAACACCAGAGGTGAAATTTGTTTGCTTACCTGTGTATAGAATACAGACAATTTGAGTTTTCGTCACATTAAAAATAGCCTTTTTAAATTACAAAATTGTTCGTAATATGTATTGATCAGTTGTAATGAATATACAATATCAAAATCATGTTCCTGTTTTACTAATCTATTAGGACTTAAATCACGTTGTTTAAATGTGTAGGGAGGTCCTTAGTATAGCCCCGCTTAACTATAAAAACCGACATTCATCAGCAACTTTATGCAATTTACAGTGTTTATACTGCAAAAGAATGCACATCGATGCGGTCTCAAAAAGATTTCATTCTTTCTTTCTTGCTTTCAAGCCAAACATGCATTTGAATTGTTTAGATTTGATACGTGTTTCTGATCTGATAATTTTTAGATGACGTTCGTGATTTATTGGAGAATAATGTCCGCCGCTTTTCTTTGATCTTTGCAATAATCGTGGTAGAATATCGCATTAAATACATAAATACAGTTATTATTCTAATAATTGTTGTTATATCCCGGTGATCTGAGATAAAAGACAATAGTTTCTGACAAATATGTTAAAATTTCTTATGATAATCTAAGAACCAACCCTTATGATAAGGTGAGGACTTCAACATGTTAATCGTCAACTTCCCTTACTTATGCAGCAATATACTTTCATCGCCTGTGTACAGGATCTACATCTCTCAGTTGATTCCATAAGCAGGGTGATGTTATACGTATGAACAATTATCTTGTTATTTATATTAAAATTGATGAAAGAACATCAGCAATCTCGTTTGAGGTCAACATTTTGTAAGTTCTATGGTCGATACATTGACTTGTTAGCAAATACAATTTATCATTAAGTCAAATGCTGGCTGAGGTTTTTAATATTTATTGTTAGTTAACGTTCATCATTCACACATTGAATTGTCGACAGATTTTTAGCTTCAAAAATCGGACGTTCTGGAAGTCGGTGTTTGCTCTGCTACAATTTCATATTGGTGTATGAGCTTAATTTTGAGCTTAAATATTTTTGTTATCTTCTTATATTTCATTAAAAGCCATTCAAGTGGAAAAAAGCAATTGTCAAGGTATTAAGGCATAATGTTGTCATTTGTCTTATGTCTCTCTTGTTTTGATTCTCTTTATATTAAACTGCACTCCTTTCTCTACATTTATATACACTGTAGGTCTAGAAATTATTGGGAATATTTTTTTTTGTATATTTATTCATTATTTTCTGACTTTAAATGCATGAAATGCAGGTAAATCTAAGAAGGGACATAATTAGACTAATTACTTTAAAAACAAATTGATTATATCTCAATATCCATTGTTATTTGCAAGTGGGAATACCTGGAATAGAGATTTTTAAAAAGTGGGAATATGTAGAAGACACCGTTTTATTTACACTCCTTACAAAATTCACATCGATCACGCCTCGCAGTATTTTCCCGATGGCCCCTTTCTAAGAAAAAATCATAATTATCAAACACAGTATGTATCATCTTCACCGCAACTACTAAAACCGGTCAGGCAGAAAGAAAGGAAGTAAAAATTCAAATAACTTTAACAAAAAAAAAGATATTTTAGAAATTAAATTAAATCAGTTACGTAAATACAAATTACAGTATATTAGTAATTTACTAGTTTGCATAAAGTGTCTCTCTATGCACACATTTGAAGACGAAAACATTAAACTCATTTTTTTTCTATTGTTTTAAATCCTTCTGATAGCTGTGGACTATATATCCAACATTTAATATGGTTTCTTTCGGGAAGTTCCCACAAAATCAATAAAAATGGGTTTCAAAACAATGATATTAAAGAAAGTAAAATGAGCGAAATGCTGTCTTCAAACGAGATTGTTAAACAACTGACACGTTATTAACGAGAAAAGGGGTAATTCATTTGTTCAAAAAAGATAAAAACGCATTGATATTTTGAATCCTAAAGACAGATATCAATTCGAAATGAATGACCTGATTTTCAAACTTTTATTTCTGTTGAATCAAGAGCTCAAGAAGAAACGTCTTTCATCACATTTATTGTCTGGCGTCCGTCTGTCTGTCAAACTGTTTACCATCACATACTTTTGACTTTACAAGAACTAACGAAACATTTTCAACCACATTTGTAACAATGTGTTGTTTGGTAGATGAATTTGAGTTGAGAGGGCAAAGTCTTAAAATTTTTTCAAAGAGAAGAAAACTATTAGTTAATGAAGAGATTAAGGATATCCTTTAAAAAATATTGCTCTGGAGAAACACTTGACCAGAACTTGCAGAAAATGCGACATTTGTGCTGAGGCACCCTTCGGTAGAAATTCTGTAGATTACAATTACTTTGTTTATATATAATGCCCCTGGAGTATTGGGTGAGTCAAAACTAACTAGTTTTGGCTTAGTACAGAAATACTAATTATTGATTATAAGGACAAAATTTTAAAAATACTCTTGTTAAGAACAGCAAAATCATGTTTTATTATATTATATTATATTGGCTAACGTTTTTCATATTCATTCCTTGGCCATTATTTAATTAATATCGAATTGTCTATGAACATGACAAGTTAAGCAGCATACAATCGAAGTGTTTGATCAACAGGGGGATGCTTTCTACTACTTGGGACCTGATTATAGTGTAGAGGTCTATTTATGTCCCCATTTTTTTATTGTTTTAAAAAAATTGATTTTAATTAACGCTATTAATTTCTAAAATACTGAGAAATCCTAAAATGTCTTTAATACTTGAGATTCTCAACATATAATTATATGTTGAATAAAAAATCTTTATACAAAGTAATCTTATGAAAAAACTTCCGTAACATTCTAGAGGGAAATATAAATATCTGCAGTTCAACTTCATTTCATATAAAATGATTTTACGTATTTATTGAATGATTTATTATAGCCATTCTGTTTGGTTGAACTGACCTCATTTCCAGAACTTACAAAAAGAAAATACAATTAGTAATTTTATTTATTTTTCGTAGTACCCACAACGGTCTTACACATGTTGTCCTCATTTGCATATTATGAAAAATAGGAAAGAAAACATGAACAATATTAATATTATGCTTACGAAGACATTTACAGTTTGATTCAGAATTATTGAAGTGGTTTGAATTCAATTCGATTTGAATCTAAATTACAAATACTATCAAATTAAATCGACTTAATTTACTTCGATTAATGTTTTTAAATCGTTGCGATCATAATGACATGCATTGATTTGATTTCTTATAGAATAAACTTCCATAATAAGTAAATATTTTTAAATCAGCATTAGTTTTGATAAAATTGAAATCTACATTTGCATATTAATATATCGGTTCTCTGCTGAGTTCGGCTAAAACGTTTTCACTGACATCAGCTGTTCGTCACGTAACATATTTAACATTATATAAATGGTGCCTGTTTTTGAGGGTAACAGTTGAAATTTTCTTCTCAAGGAAAACCTTTGTCAACCGACGCGTCAGCGGAGGTTGACAATGGTTTTCCAAGGGGTGTCAATTTCAACTGTTACCCTCAAAAACAGGCACCATTAATTATATTATACTGAATGTCTTCTTGATTTATGATGTCAGCATAAAAATCGTCGCTTGTCTTTGCGTTCACGTTTAGAAAGCTTTCAAAATTCCACGTTACTTCCAAAAAAATTAATGGCCTCTTAATTGTTTTTTTTTTTTGATACTCTAAGAGTCCTTTATCATCTAAAGTTTCGTTCTTTCTGCACTCGCAAGCATACATTATTTCGTCTGTTGTTTGTTGTTTTCAAGTAAACTACATCGGACGCAAGCTTTCATTGACGCCAAGTGTATTCCTGCTCTTTCAAACGCGCAACTGACGTTTTGAGAATTCTACGATAAACCGTACAGTGCAGGGAACTAATTTTGTTACAGCATCAATGCTGATTTTGATGCTTCCTTTGCTTGCTCATTTTGATGCTAGTTATCCTTATACTGATCCTGGTTTGATCCTTATCCTGATGCTGGTTTGAAACTAGGTCAATGCTAGTAATGCTACCGGAAGTAGGATTATCCTGCCGGAAGTAGATAATTCAAAAACAGTATCGCTATTTTAAGCCATTAAAAATAATTTTTGGGGTAATTTTTAGTTGTTATTTGTATTAAATGACTCTCCTTTATATGTTTTCACTTTTTACAGAAAAAAATTATCGATTTTTAACGAATTTCGTTTTGCCATTTTCCAATCGTAGAATTGAAACAAAATGGCGACACAGTGGAAGTTGGAAGTAAATAATTTACTAAATCTTGGGAAGTTATCGTGACATAGTTGTTTGGTATTGATTGCAGCTAACAATGCGATGATTTATCCTTTTGGTGATGCGCTTTCAGTGGGTAGAATTGCCCTAATAGAGAAACACCGACATCTTACGAACGAACGTAACCAAAAGCGGAGATCAGTCATTGTACTCTATTGTATTCACGGTTGGATTATTGAATTCTTCAATCTTATTTGGATTACGATAGATAGAATCCCCACAAGATACCTCAAATCCACGTCTTGTCGTAGTCGCTACCGTGACGCTTCATTACATTTCAATGGACATTTAAACGAGCAAAGGGGTTCGAGAAGGGAAAATGAAAGGAAAATTTAGTTTTACAGTTAATGTCCCATTATTCACTGCTTTTTCACTTATTATATTATGTCTACAAGGTCAAATAAATAAATAAATAGAATCATGGTGTTTGCACGAAAAAATGAAGGTTTTTTTTTACTACTAGCAGTTTCCTTTAACAAGTATACTTTCTAGAATTTTTTATTGAAAGTTAAATCCACCATTACAACAAACTGTTCATGTCCTCTAACGTTAGGAATGAAGAACACTTGTCTTTTTTGAATGTCTCCGACATCACTGTAGATTGCCCGGTCCTTTGGATGAGACCATATAAACCGACTTCCAGTGTCGCAGAACATGTAGGCGTTGGTACGAAAAAGATCTTTCACTTTTCAAAGGCCTAAGTGCTGAGTACAGGTCAAAATATGCAGCCCTTCACCGGCAAGTGTTGGCGTCTTCATATGAATGAAAGATCTAGATTCTCATGTGCGGTGTTGAAGCAACAAACTGCAGACTGTTCATAGCACTCCATTTCTATAAAAGTACAAAGATGACAAGATTTCTTCATTGCTGATTTATCACCTTAATATTATTTTTTGTTACAAATCTCCCACAATTTTATTTTGGGAAAAACAAATAATGATTGACATACTTCTTATTGATTACAGCTGGTGTGTTTAATTGCATTGCATCTTATTTGCAAGGGTATTAATGGATTCAAGTATTATAAAAAATAAAATTCTACATTACAGGACAGTTTTACAAACTTCTTTACACAATTTACCTCTTAATGAAGATGCTATTCATCAAAACAAGAGAAAGAAATATGTAGTGGAAAAGTTTTTAAAATGAATGTATGCATATTATCATGCATAGATATATCTATCATAATGAGAATTATTTTTTAGCTATTTGAAAATGATTTCTTATGCCTATCTGCACATGTTTTTATAAAGTGTAAGAACTTTCGCATTAAAAAAATATATTTACATCAGAATTAACACAAAATCGATTATTTCATTGGTTTAATTGTAAAGTTTTGTTCAATACACCTCTATGATTAATTGATAGCAAATTATCTCATCAAAGGCACTGCAACCTTAATTTTCTGACTTCCGTCAATTTAGAGGAAATTCGGATTGAAAAACTTCGTACCATGTGTATGCCCATAAACCTATGAAATTTGTAGTAAATAGTTATACGCACATTATATCAGACTTAATTGTATTGTTTAACTTATTCATCATGCGCAAGCATTACTACTTACCCCTTTATCACCGATCTCAATATAATCCATCCGTGGTGTGGCCTCACACATTCAGATTAGACTCCAAGCGTTTGGTGATCAGCTGTTCCAGATTTAAAAATACCACGGGGTTATCGCTATTAATTTAATTTAATAATCATCTAAGGATTATATCGAATAATTTAAGCACAAGAAGCACATTCTTTGTATTTATTTCCGACTAAAATAGGAATATCTACTTGCGGTTTCGTTTTGTGAAAAACAAATCTTTATTATAAGTAAACCAGCATAATCCTGATTTTAAGTAGGTCAATGCTGGTTTTAAAATAGGTCAATGCTAGTTCTATCCTTTGCTTGCTGATGCTGATCTTAGTAATGCTGTTTTTTTTAATTCTGATGCTGATGCTAGGTCTATCCTGATGCTACTAATGCTTATGCTGATGCTGGTTTATGTAACTAGTTCCCTGCACTGTACGCGCATACTTTCCACGCCTGTGACTTTACCGTTGTGTTTCTCGTTGTCACGACCCAGATAGCAAGACTATGTTGGGCCAACATTGGCAAAAGGTTGTATGGTTGGCGTTGGGGAAACAACGTTGGGCCAACGTTGGACCAATGTCACCATGCCAACCTTCTCGACCATGACAGAATTCCTATGTTGGCCCAACGTTGGTCCAACGTTAGCAACTTCCATTCACTTTACTTCCCAAGGAAGGAGGGATGTTGATGTTGGCCCAACGTTGGCCCACTGTTTGTAATACCCCCTTAAGAAAGTGTCTTTTAAAGTTGGTAGTAGTAGTATGTTGGCCCAACGTTGGCCCGATGTTTGTAATACACCCTAAAAGAAAGTGTCTTTTAAAGTTGGTAGTAGTTTGTTGGCCCAACGTTGGTCCGATGTTTGTAATACACCCTTAAAAAAAGTATTTTGTAAAGTTGGTAGTAGTATGTTGGCCCAACGTTGGCCCAATGTTTGTAATACACCCTTAAAGAAAGCGTCTTTTAAAGTTGTTAGTAGTATGTTGGACCAACATTGGCCCGATGTTTGTTATACACCCATAAAAAGAATGCGTCTTATCAAGTTGATAGTAGTATGTTGGCCCAACGTTGGCCCAATGTTTGTAATACATACTTAATAAAGTGTCTTATCAAATTGGTAGTAGTATGTTGGCCCAACGTTGGCCCAATGTTTGTTATCACCCTTAAAGAAAGTGTCTTATCAATTTGGTAGTAGTATGTTGGTCCGATGTTAGCACGAGTGTTCTATTGTTTATGTGTTTCAAAGATAGGATATTTATCTTGGGCCAACGCTGGCCCAATTATTTTACAGCCAACTAAAGATGGTGTCAATTTTAGCTGCTGAGCTGACATTCTATGTCCATGCTTTTAACTGGATGACTGTTTTTGTATTCAACATTTTAAATTTTAACTTAAAAGCACCAAAGAGTGTTTTATTTTACCTTTTTAATTGTTCACATGCATGATTATTTATTTGAAATAAAACCTTTGAAATTATGAATTTTTTCATAAGCGTTGTATTCATGAGAATTTAGAGAAGTCTGAATAAGTTCTCAGGAATAGGATGTGAATGAAGCCCACATATACATAAATCAAAATGACACAGCTTTATAATTAAATTGAAACAAAAGTTAGGCGTTTGCTAACACGTGACCAAACTTTGGAGTGAGCTGTCAGATTCAATTGCTCACAGGTGGTGATAATGGAGGGATTTGTGGATTATACACTTGCTATATAGCTGCATTTAGAAGCGATGTAAGTATATTTATTCTTATATATTCAGGTTAACTGTTAAAATTGATTCGGAATTCATTCTTTTCATGTTTTTGCACACAAGCACTGTACGTAAAGGTTAAATAACATCTTTAAGGTTGTTTCTATCTATCTAATTCTTAACTGTCTTTTACAGACACGATTGTAATAAAGAAATTCAGTCAGAGAATGCAAGGAAAACAAATGTGGTGGCGGTAAATAACAATGAAATCGAAGACCATGCATAAAGATGTGTATAAAGTACGAGTCCGTATGACAAAGATCAAAGATGAAGAAAACGGGAGGCGACGAAGGGACGGAAAAAGAGCGGGAATACAACAAAAGGACAGTAATAAAGGAAGTGAGCCCTGTTTAAGAACTTTGAATTGATAAATTTTCATAATTTACCTCTATTGTCTATTCTAAAATTTATTTGTAAATTATGATTGAAATGATGTATATAAAATATTATCACAGTGAATCATTAGTAATGTTTTCATTGAACATGTCCATGTAAGCATTATGAATGCAGATTGAATTGTGTATTAATTATTTTAAACAGTTATAAAATAGGTTTATGTAAAGAATCACCTAACCAATTGCAAATGTTTCTATGTAATAACTACGTTGGCCCAACAATTTGCCATCTGACATTGTAAAAAAGGGTCAAAATTGGGCCAACCTAACCAACCAGTTGCTAAAGTTGGCATTTAGTTGGCATACACTTAAAACTACGTTGGCCCAACAATATGCCATCTGACATTTCAACATAGGGCCAACATTGGGCCAACCTAACCTAACAGTTGTAAAGGTTGGCTGTTAGTTGGCATACACTTATAACTACGTTGGCCCAAAAATATGCCATCTGACATTTCAACAAAGGCCCAACGTTGGGCCAACCTAACCAACCAGTTTTTAAGGTTGGCTGTTAGTTGTAATACAATTATACCTACGTTGGCCCAACAATATGCCAACATGTTGGACCAACGTTGGGCCGATGAGCAAAATTACCGTGGGCCAACGTAAGGTAACCAACCGTGGGCCAACTGCCAACGTTGTAAAAAAAAATTGGGCCAACGTTGGCCCAACTATGTCTTGCTATCTGGGGAATTGTTAACTGTGTCTTAACCAATCAGATTTTAGTATTTAAGGGTCCTCCACACCATGTGACTCGTGACGTATATAGAGAAAAAATACTTTTACTTCAGGTTTTTTTCTAGTTGGTACATTGGCGATTTGGTCTGGTACCGTGTAATGAGTTTTTTTGAATTTTGTACGGCTGATATAAAAGAACAACTTGTAAACTTAACAAAAAATATTGATGAAAATAAACAAAAAGAAAATAATTATAATATTCTCTCTCCCTCCTTTCACACAACACTCAAACTGGAAATAGTATAAAACAGTAATAAATTATATAAATATCAGATACAATGTAAATTAATTTAAATCAATAGTCTTTTTGTTCAATTCGCGTATCAGATTCAAAGATTTACAAATAGCTGTTCTTTATTAGAAATTAGAAAATTTTCACTTTAAAAATGATCTGTAAAATAGTTTTTGGAATTTCCTTTCTCAAATTTCATTCACAAAATTTATTTATTATAAATTCACTAATCAAGACACGCTGAAGGACTCCCGCCACCACGTGCTGATCCGCCCCGATAAATACACATGCGGACAATCGACAATAGATGATTCACCACGGTAGTTGGAGGCCCGGACTCGCTGGTCTCACCCTCCGGCTTGGAAAGAACGTCCTAGGTCCTTAAAACCATACACCCTCAGCACCCGCATGACCCTCCATATTGTAACTTCACACCACGTATAGGTCTCTTATTGGTCTTTGTTGAGTACATTTACCAAACACTCCTCACACCTTACAACACTGTACGCACGGCTAGTGAGATAGGGAAAACAGAAAAATATGCTAGTCCAAACAAACCTTCCTTATTCCAATGGCTACCAGTTTAACAGACCCTATAAACTGTAGTATTCGCCACAACCTGAGAACGTATAGGACAAGTACAACGTGGCATCCGGCTGGTTTTGTTACCGCTCCTTAATCTGACCACTCTGGCCTAACCGGTCACTTTTATACTCACGCCTCACGCTAAAAATAACTTACATACTACACCTGTCTATGGTAACCCACTGCCGTCAAAACATAGTCAACAAAAAACAATAAACTAAAACTAATCACCCACGCAATCACACAAAAACTAAACAATAATCGAATCAACTTTATTACATACCGTTTGTAAGAGAGAATCTTTGAAATGCTTTTGAGGTAAAGGTTATGGTAAGAGAAAAGTATGCAGTGCACTTAGAGCGACACCCTGAATTATAAAAAAATGAATACATGGTATGATCATGGAGTGACCGATGGAAAAAATGTGTGGTTTTTTTTTCTAAAAAATAAATAAAAGAACAACAGACATCCGGGATGATGTTACATAATAATTCGTAAACAACGGGTTCCGGTATGACGAGAAAGCTTCCGGTTATTTTATACTTCTAGGCTAATCAACCTCTGTTATGATAGTTGAAATTTTTGCACACTAAATCGTGCGTTCGAATTATACATCATCTCATTGTGTGTTTATAGATATTGATTAAATAGTGTATGCGTTTCTTTTTTTTTCCTCTTTAATATCTGTCCAGTTGACTGTTCAGTAGCCAATAATAAGTAAATACAGTATGTTGACGTATGCGGAGACTTGCTAAGGTTTTTCAGTCCCGGGCAACAGGAAAGATAACTCCACAAAGGAACTTTGTTTCCAAAGATTTTGAAAATATTTTTGTACATCAGTGCATTTCATTTTAATTCAATTCTTTGATTTAATCTAATTCATTAAAGTTTCTTCTCTACAAAAGGAGTCTTTATTGATTTTTCTCGATATATATTTTAGAGAAAAATGAGTTTTATTTACTTTTTATAAATAAAATAAATTTCTGTAAAAAATAAGTTTATCGATAAAATTTAGTTTTTATGCTTATTCTGTGAGCTTAAAAATATACGAAAGGATAGGACAAAATTTGTTGTGCTAAGTATGAAAACGCCTTGGGAAAAGTTTCAAGTCTTATTATTTCAAAAAAAAAAAATCAGTATAAATTACACTTTAATCCCTGGACAGTTTTTAAAGGTTGATATTGTTGATAAAAGTAATGCTCAATAATATGAGAACATAAGTTGTGTGTATGGAGGGCCCTTAACATGAAAGTATAATAATGAAAAAATATAAAAATGTTCAACGATATTCGTGTATATCCATGCACTGTAAAGTTGAATGTGTTTTTCTTTCAGACGAAACATTCCTGAACCTGATTTGTGTTGGGAGCAACTTCTTTATGTCCGGAAAAAGGTAAAATTTAGCCGTATCTTGAGAAACTTCTGCATTGACTGAATATGCATTGAAATAAATTTATTCAATTACAGAATACCAAACAGCCCAAAACCATTTCCCATTTCTTTTTAAAATAGTAAGTATAATATCAACATGTGTTTAAATATATAATGAATAAGATATTTAGAATTTTTGAGATTTTTGAGGAGCTTTATTCTCATTATAGTACGATACCGTATAAGCGTGCACGTGACTTACGGCGGCTTTATATGAGATCTCTACATTTAAAATTCAATTAGACTTCAAAATATAGGTGAGTATACTTCAAAGAATATGTTTCCACTTTTGTCAGATTACGTTTCATTTAATTTTCAACTGAAGCTATAGTTATAAATTGATCTACTCGTTATTGTGCCTCAAGTATAGAGAAACCACGTTTCAACTAATCCTTGACGTCATCCCAGTCAGTGCATTCTACATTCAAATAGTGTCAATATTGCAAAATACTTCAATTATCGAATTATGTTTCCATTATTAATGAGAATAAACGGTAATTGAGTGTGAAAGTAAAAGAGCGTTAACATTTATTTGCCGAAATTCATTTAGTTTTAACCTCTGCATAAAATGATATTGTTACTTAGCTGTAATGTAAACATATTTTAATGAACATACATCTGAATCGCTCGACTGGACATATCCTGGCCTACAGACACACGTATCGTTCTTACAAACGGAGCCAGATGTCATTGAACACTGCTTATTTCGCTTGCATTGATCTCTCAGTTTCAAATTGCCTCAAAAATATAAAACGTAACTCTTCTCGTTATGTAAAGATTGATATTCGAATTCCTTATACAAATGTACATCAATCATATTGTCCTAAAAATAGTGATAAAAAATTATGTATTTCTTTATAACTTATTTATAACTTTAAGTAATAATTAAATAACTTGGTAATATCAGCGAGTCTGATGAGCATTTACCTTTTAAAAACTTCTTTTACGTCACCCATTGTTATTAGTCTACGTATATTTTACCGATTCAACCAGCACTAGTTGGATATTTAAAGATCCAACAGGCCATCAGTTGGATATTCAAAATATCCAACCGACAGGCAATTGGATATTCAAAATATCCAACTGCCTATCGGTTGGATATTTAAATACCCAGCGGAGGTGCAAAAAACATAAAACAATTAACAAAAGAGATAAAACAATTTTAAAATGTATTTCCAATGCATATGAAAAATAAAATAATTACTCCAAATTCGCCACACTATTAGAATTAATTTCCAGTTCATACGGAAATACCGTAATAACTTCGCATTTATTGTGTTTCAAATGCACTTCCAATGCTCACAGAAATAACGATTCCTCCGAATTTTGCACACTTTTAGGGATGTTTTCGGTCTTAAAACTTGGAAGCATCACTTTTTAACACATAAATACATTTTCACCTTGAATCTTGAACTGCATCACCTCTTATTGCTAAATATTATTTTAGGATCCGTAAATCCGTTCAGATTATCCGATACTCCTCTCTGTTTCATTCTTTTCCGGCGTACTTCCCAAAAGAACTTAAATAATTGACAGCCCATCCATTTTTCGACACCATTTTGATTGCAGATCTTGATATGAATTTTTTTGCAGCAGGTTCAGCATAACACCGCCAATCTTTTTATCTGTTTAAGCATTACTAGTCTACTACAAGTATTGTCCAAATGGAACTCCATAAGAATCCAATACTTTTCCTAAACAAACCATCATCTTATGATACGTAATGACAAAATTCCAACCATTTATAAAAATCCTGTAGTTTTCTTCAGCTTTCTGGTCAAAAGTATCCAAGACTATCTGAAACTCTCTAATTTACATTGGATTTAAAAATATTCTTTGTCTGATTTCATGACTGTTCAGTACAATGAAAAGGGTTAAAATGAAATCAGCACCATGTAGTTTCATGCTCACTAGTCCATGAATAAAAAGGGGTGTTCAATTAGGCCATTGTTTTGTATCACGGTTGGATATTTGAATGGGCTACATCCTACTGTCTTACAGGAAGTTGGATATTTGAATGGGTGAATGTTTCTTTGGGGCCCAAAGTATCGAATTTTTTTAAGTAAGATAAATAAGACGATAGTGTTGAATAGTTTAGAGTAAACATCCCCTCCTCGGGCCATCGGCCCTAGGAGAGAATGGTTTCTCTAAACTATTCAACACCATCTTGTTATTTATCCCTTACTTAAACATTCGGTTCCAAATCTGATATATTCATGTTTACATATGCATATGCCAAATTGTTCTGCCCAAATTCGAAGACACGTCTTAGATACATCAGTACATTCCTTCGTTGATGTACAAAAATCTGTTTTTGAGATATGAACCAAAAAGAAATCTCAAATTCATGCAATAAACCCATTTAAAATCATTTACAAGGTATATTCTGTGTACAATCAATTTCTAAAACGAAATAAGTTATTGACAAACAAGTTAATGAAACAGCAATATCGGCAGTCCTAATTAAAACCACCATTCTGTAAGTTACATGGCTAAAACAGAAACCTTGTCAGCAAATACAATTTATCATAAAGTCAGGTGCCGTCTGACGTTTTTCATACGTATTGTTGGGCCATTGTTTGCATGCTGAATTGTTGGCTGATTTCCCGATAATGATAGGGGTGGACGAATTTCTGGCCGGTTGTCGGGTGATGCTCCGTGACGTCTGGTCCAACCTTTGATTTTTAGAAGGTCTGTGTTTGCTCTGCTTGAAAATTTGCATCGTTTAATGAACTTTTGAGCTCAAATACTATTCGCTATTTCCATATATTCCAATTATTTTTTTTTATCTCACAGTCCTTGGAGTTTCAAAAGGCCATAAAAGCTGCAATTTCATATCAACATTTAATATTTAATTTGAAGTTCTTTAGTTAGTACTTACTACGATTTTGTAAAAGGTCCTTTACATTTACAGTTATGTTATCATACTCGGGGAAATTTGTAGCAATGTTGAATTTACCGAAATATCTTCATGACATTATTTATAAACCAAAGTAGTTATAGCTTAGTTTACAAAAGAAAAAGAAAAAAAAACAACCTTGACACCGCCCGTCATGATCTGACGAAAACACCCGCTGCATTGAGAAAAATGATGAATTTAACAACAACATTTTTTTAACATTTCTCTCCCAATGAATATATCTCTCCATTAATACCAAATTATTAAGTATCTACTTATTCATGCAATATAATGTTCAACAGATGGAATAAGAACAAATAATGAATAGTTTTAAATTAGATATTATATCAGCAGTGATACTTTCAGAGCTTTTCAACAATCATATTCACATGAACATTAACATAAAGATGGACATTAATGACTTTCTCATCAATAAATAAAGTAGTGTTCCAAACAACTGTACATTTTCAACTCAAGATTTAGCTAAAGTGATCCCAATTCTACATGAAAATTTCAAAATCAATTGCACTATTTTTTTAATGTTCGGAAAAGAGAAAAAGGTATTGTCACTCAACTTTTTTAAATAAATATACGTTAATTTCCTACTTTACAAATGTGTTTGAATGTAAAGGTTTTGATTGAGAATGTTAGCTGTTGTGTTTATATAGTGAACATCCTTGTCTTCAAATTTATGGTGCAACTGACTTTTTTAAAAGCTGTTCTAGGTCTCATGAAGGAATTGTTTTAAATGTATTGAATTGCTTCAAACATTTCCATTACTTGATAAAATTACACAAAGTTCCCAGAGCTCTGGAAAGACGTTAAATACCTGATAATGTAATATCTTGTGGGTGTACAGTGTGCCTGCGTTTGATTCTTCTTCGCCATTCCACGTGAAACCTTTGAGGTTACAATAGGTAGTGACTGTTTTTATCCCAAGCGCGCGGTATCAGAAGAAAAAGTCACGCTCTTTCCAGGTGAGAACTGAAAAACAGGGATCCCAAATGTTTTTGGTTCGATGAAGAACTCCGATTATATAATAGTCCCGAGTTCCGTGTAAATTTGATGTATTCTCTGGCATGCTGTTACATTTTTTTATACGAGTGAGAAATTTTTGAATGGGATTTGAAGATAAAAACATATTAGCAATCATTTCGTTTAGAAAAGATTGATGATTGTATATTGTTTAACGTCCCTCTCGAGAATTTTTCTCACATATGGAGACGGCACTAAGGGATATTAAGCAGTGAGGGATCTTTATAGTGCCAACGCCTGCCACTGACATGGGGCCTCGGCTGTAAGGTCTCATCCGCAAAACCCGCAACTTTCACTTCAAAGTGCCGAGCGCATGGCGGAGGAACCGTTGCTACCCATTTTTTATCGACTTAGGTCAGTCGCGGCTGAGATTCAAACTCAAGACCTCCTGATCACGGAGCGAGTGCTCTACCGACTGAGCTACCGTGAACGGTCGTTTATAAAAGAGGTATCTTTCTAATGCAAAAATATATCTTGAAATATATCATATCACTTTCCAAATTACATTGCTTTATTGGGCAGAATCTTAAAAAGAAGGATTCATTTTTTTAAAAAGTGTTCCAAATGATGAATAAAAGATTTACTGATTAAGTACATGTAGCTTTAAACAAAATAGATAAAGATAAATAAAAGCATACTTTACTCTGACTCTAAAAAATATAAGAAGATATAATGTATAACGGAAACCCATTAAGATCAATAAAAACAATTATTCCGATTAAACACAAAGACAAGAGATTAATCGCAATATTCATTGGATTAAACACAATGTATACACTTTGTAGTGAAAGACAATCTTTTACGCAATAAAATATTCACTGGTCTCAACGGAATTCTGTATTGTACAGATGTGATTAAGTATTTTTTACATAAAGCCTTTTTTAGCTCACCTGAGCCGAAGGCTCAAGTGAGCTATTCTGATCAAAATTTGTCCGTCGTCTGTCGTTGTCGTCGCTTTAAACTTTACACATTTTCGACTTCTTCTCAAGAACCGCTGGGCCATTTTCAACCAAACTTGCTACAAAGTATCCTTGGGTAAAGGGGATTCAAGTTTGTTCAAATAAAGGGCCACGCTATTTTCCAAGGGGAGATAATTATGAGTTAGAGAAAAATTAATGGCATTTTTAAAAAAATCTTCTTCTCAAGAACCACTGGGCCAGGAAAGATGAAACTCATGGGGAATCATCCTCAGGTAGTGTAAATTCATGTTTGTGCAAATCATGACCCCGCGGGGGTAGGGTGGGGCCAAAATGGCCGATCAAAGTTTTACATAGGAATATATAGGAAAAATCTTTAAAAATCTTCTTCTCAAGAACCACATGGCCAGGAAAGATGAAACTTACGTGAAATCATCCTTAGGTAGTGTAGATTCAAGTTTGTTCAAATCATGACCCCCAGAGGTAGGGTGGGGCTAAAATGGCTGATCAAAGTTTTACATAGGAATTTATAGAAAAAATCTTTTTAAAAAACTTCTTTTGAAGAACCACTGGGCCAGGAAAGATGAAACTCATGTGGAATTGTCCTTAGGTAGTGTAGATTCAATTTTGTTCAAATCATGACCCCCGGGGGTAGGGTAGGGCCAAAATGGCCGATCAAAGTTTAACATAGGAATATAGTTTGTGCAAATCATGGCCCCCGGGGGTAGGGTGGGGCCAAAATGGCCGATCAAAGTTTTACATAGGAATATATAGGAAAAATCTTTAAAAATCTTCTTCTCAAGAACCACACGGCCAGGAAAGATGAAACTTATGTGGAATCATCATCAGGTAGTGTAAATTTAAGTTTGTTCAAATCATGACCCCCAGGGGTAGGGTGGGGCTAAAATGGCTGATCAAAGTTTTACATAGGAATTTATAGAAAAAATCTTTTTAAAAAACTTCTTCTCAAGAACCACTGGGCCAGGAAAGATGAAACTCATGTGGAATTGTCCTTAGGTAGTGTAGATTCAATTTTGTGCAAATCATGACCCCCAAGGGTAGGGTGGGGCTAAAATGGCTGATCAAAGTTTTACATAGGAATTTATAGAAAAAATCTTTTTAAAAAACTTCTTTTGAAGAACCACTGGGCCAGGAAAGATGAAACTCATGTGGAATTGTCCTTAGGTAGTGTAGATTCAATTTTGTTCAAATCATGACCCCCGGGGGTAGGGTGGGGCCAAAATGGCCGATCAAAGTTTAACATAGGAATATAGTTTGTGCAAATCATGGCCCCCGGGGGTAGGGTGGGGCCAAAATGGCCGATCAAAGTTTTACATAGGAATATATAGGAAAAATCTTTAAAAATCTTCTTCTCAAGAACCACACGGCCAGGAAAGATGAAACTTATGTGGAATCATCATCAGGTAGTGTAAATTTAAGTTTGTTCAAATCATGACCCCCGGGGTCAGGGAGGGGCCAAAATGGCTGATCAAAGTTTTACATAGGAATTTATAGAAAAAATCTTTTTAAAAAACTTCTTCTCAAGAACCACTGGGCCAGGAAAGATGAAACTCATGTGGAATTGTCCTTAGGTAGTGTAGATTCAATTTTGTGCAAATCATGACCCCCAAGGGTAGGGTGGGGCCAAAATGGCCGATCAAAGTTTAACATAGGAATATATAGAAAAAAATCTTCTTCTCAAGAACCACTGAGACAGGAAAGATGAAACTCCTATGGAATCATCCCCTGGTAGTGTAAATTTAAGTTTGTTCAAATCATGACCCCCAGGGGTAGGGTGAGGCCAAATGGCCGATAAAAGTTTTAAATAGGAATATATAGGGAAACCTTTTAAAATCTTATTTTCAAGTACTTCAAAGCCATGCTTAGTGATATTTATAGGGACTCATCATTATGTAGTGTAGATTCTAGTTTGTTCAAATCATGACCCCCTGGGGGGTAAAATTCAAGCCCCTCCCCCCCCCCCACCCACCCACCCACCCTCTCAGTGAACTTTCAGTTCTAATCTGAAATGTGCTTTTTCTTAGCCAATTGCTCAGGTGAGCGATGTGGCCCATGGGCCTCTTGTTTCCTTTCTTTTTTTTTAAATTATGAGATAAACAGTCAGAAACAACATTGATTTAAATGATATAAATAATTGAGGATGTAGAACGTCAAAGAAAAGAGGAAATATTTCATTCACTCATACCTTTTTCGTAATCTATTTTGTATTCTTGTACATCCTGTGGTTCATAAAATTCCTTATTATTTGCAGAGAAACCTAAAAATACATATCATGATATTATAAAATTGTCAGCTGTCGAGGAAGTGATGAATATCACAAAAACAAAAACATCTCGCAAAAACATTTCAGTTCCTTCTCTATATAAATATATTATTTGAAAAAATAAATTGATTTATTTTGACTTATTTTGTTTAATCATTGCATTTCTGTTTTAAATATTGTTGAAAGGAATAAAATGAGTTCACATCTCGGACTGAAAAAATCATACGTCTACACAAAAGATGCAACATTATTTGCCTGAAAATTGCATAATTTGACAAGTAACTCAAAAAATTACATTAATGTCTCATAGTTTTCTTTCGCTATTTTAAAACTACAATGTACTTCCTACAGTTCACCACTAAAGTCATAAAAAGCTCGATACAATAAAATGTATTGTATATTTAGATTTTGAATACCCCAAACATAATACTTCTTTGTGCAAAAGATCACACAATAATTAACATGCAGTAATCTGCACAATTTGATCAATGATAAATAATTTTTCAAACTATTAAACATAAAATATGATTATATATCAAATAAAATATGATAGAAATTAAGGTAATGAACCTACGAGTTACAATTTAAGTGCAAAAAGGTAAAGAAAATCGAACCATTGCTCAGGAAGATTCCCAGTGACCAATTTTCTTTACAATGTAAAGTCGTGATGTTTGAGTACTTAAATGCACTTAAAATAATCCTTGATATTTACTTATTACGAGTGACATGCTTGATATGTCTATGAGAAGTGTAACCCTTAAATAAAACAAGGTCATGTTTTTCAAAATATATTGACCCACTTTTTATACTCAAACTTAGGCCATTGTTTAACATTGAATTGTCTAAGAACTATTTGTTCGCTCGATTATGACAAGCAGCACACGGTAGTGTTGTAAATGGTCGACAAGGGTTGCTTACTTGTACTTGTCACCTGATCTTTTTCTCGTTTTTAAGGGTCTGTTTCGCTTTGCTCTCGATTTGTATTGTTTTGTAGCAAAACACGTTTTGTACGAACACGGATATTGCGAATTTACAGATTAAGCGTAGTTATCTTGGATCCCCTGCTATATAAATTTCAAAATTTTGGTATAAGAACATTCACATATGGAATGCTTTAAAAACTTTCGTTCATTGCGAAGTTGATGTCAGGACCTAGATCTAAATCGTACATAAGATTTAGGCTCCAGTAACTCTTAGATTCGCATTGCTGTCATTCCAAATACTGTATAAGTTGAAATTTAAGCGAGATGCAAATTTAGCGATTTTTACCTAAAATCTGGTATTTTATTTTTAGCGAAAAGTAATTTTAGCGATTTTAAAATGCTTACTAAAGAAGCTATTACAAATAATATGCAATTAATTTTAGTGATATTCAATTTTAGCGATATCAGCACCCTCGCTAATAATGCCAAAATTAAATCCTCGCTAAAAATTCTACTTATACGGTAATACATGTAAAACAATCGTCAGGATATTTTTTCCAGTTATTCTTTATATTTTTTCTGAAGTCTGATGGTGTTCCTCATTTTATCGAGTATTCAGTTGTTTTCCATACATATTCTCCTCTAGATATAATAGTGTACGGGTGGCATTAGTAAGGGCAATTTTTGTACAGATTGTTGGTCGTCTCTTTCCTGCAAAGTGCTTGTTATTAAATGAGAAAATATCTTTAAAGACCTCTTAGATGAAGTATGTAGGAAATGTTATTTTTTCGTCAACGTCATTTAATTTTTTTTTAAATACTAGACTCCAATAAAATCATGCCATTTTACATTTACATGTGTAGAAAGAAAAAAAAACATTTACAGTCTTTTGCATTTGTTTCAAAGAAACACATACACGAGGGTTGTCCGTAAAGTTCGTGAAAAAGCCAAAAATTTAATAAAAGTTGTGTCATAGATATTTATTATTGGCATATTTCTTATTCTTTACTTAATGTGAATTGAATAATGTAAAACTTTGTCCAAATTCAAATATTTAATTACAATTATGGCTTCATAATTAGACTTGGAATGGAGACTCGGAGCACCGCAAAATCTTAATTAAAAATATTTATCACTTTTTTAAATTTCATTTGTATTTCAAAAAATTCTTGGGAAATCTGAAAGAATTTTACATTATGAGGTTGACAGATTGATTGATTGATTTTATACTGTTTAACGTCCCTCTCCAGAATACTTCCCTGATATGGAGACGTCACTATTGCCGGTAAAGGGCTGCAAATTTAAGCCTATGCTCGGCACTAACGGCCTTTGAGCAGGGAGGGATCTTTATCGTGTCACACCTGCTGTGACACGGGGCCTCGGTTTATACGGTCTCATCCGAAGGACCACCCCATTTAGTCGCTTTTTACGACAAGTGAGGGGGTACTGAGGACCTATTCTAACCCGGATCCTCACGGGATAGGTTGACAGAAGTTATCACGTTAAACCTGCAAAATTTGAATGTTCAAAGTTTCAAAATGGCTGAGCAATCAGCGTTACAACTTATTAAGACAGGATCGGAATCGTTCAAAAAAGAGACGTTTTCGGAATAGGTAGAGCAGTGAACAGTCATGAAATTCTGCGTTGACCCCGGAAAACACCTACAGAGATCAATACATTCTGTAAACAATCGGGAAAACATAGCAAAAGAAGTTGTTTACAGGTATTTAAGTGGCATATAATATATATGGACGGAATGAACAGTTTACAGGATGACATGTGTGAAGGAAAACCATTATTCCGAGATTGCAGTGCTGTAAAATATGAATTTCGTAACGTGATCATGCCGCATTTCCGTAAATAAAATCGTCTTTACACGGAAAATGGTTGTCAATGAATGTTTGCAGGATATGAGAGAGACACTGTTAAATATTATTTTAAGAATGAACCATTGAACATTTTATGCAATATTTTCTATGACAGGTCAAAACGACATAAGAAATGTATTGAGGTAAACGCTGACTATGTTGACAAAAGTTACTACTGCTCGTATTTAGCTTTTGACGTCGGTAACGTCAAGAATTTTCGTTTTAGTGCTCCGGGTATGAGTGTGCGTCTTTTTTGTATCTGATAAAATTATAACTATTTGTGCTTTGTTTTTTTGACAACTTGCCCATTTTTGAAATGAAACATGAATTTAATGAAAATAATAGTTTCAAATATTTTGTCAATGTTTTTCCGTAATTATCAATGTTGTCCACGAACTTTACGGACATGTATATAAAAAGTTCATAAAAAATCTAGCCTTATACATTCTAAAACATGGGATTCTGGGATTTCTAAAATGAAACTAACAAATGTTTAAAGATAGCGTAACTTTACGATAATCAAACGCCATTATTGAAATATTTCCGCATTAAACATGTTGTTAAAGTAACACAGAGGAAGTTAATTCTCCTGCTGAAGTCAACGTTTGCTAAGTGATAAGGATTTATGGGGACATAACGTCTTGACTCCCAAAATGGGTCTGATTGTGTGGACGTTAGTTCTCTGTGTTCTGATGTACGAACCTGTGACTGAGTCCTGTCCTAGTGTCTGTAGCTGTCGAAGGAGTGCCTCCTGTGATGGGACATTTGTGAACTGTTATGATAGAGGGTTAACTGAAGTACCTACCAATATCCCCATAGATACATGTAGCTTGTAAGTAACTGTTTCAAAGCATTCCTAGTAAGTAGAACAAAAAAAATGAATTCTTGTGTTTTACTTGATGTTTGATGTTCAAAGTGATGTTACCTTATAATAGCCATCAGTTTAATGGTGATATTTTGATTAAAATATGTCAAAAATTATACACTGAAGCATAGATAATATTATATTCTTTTATAATATATGAATGCAATTTCCACCATGCTAGTCAATATAAATGATAACAAGTAGCATGAATCAGCTACACAGGGGACCAATCATGAAGCAGATAAACAAGCTTCAAAATATATAGGAGTTCTGGATTTTAAAGTTGGAGTGTGTGGTTCATATGGTGGCATATTTATGCCATCCACATATTCTTTGTCAACATAGCATATCATGTCAAATCAAGATAACTTTCTCGTCAAGTCATGATAACTTTCAGGTTTGTCGTCAAACACCGACTTTATATCTTGTCCAGTCAAGATAAGCTATCACATTTTGTTGCAATAGCTATCTTGACATGATGAGTTAAATTTAATTCGCGATACAAAATCCTAATTGATCCTAATCGTAATTGATACAAAATCAATTATCTCTTTTTGTCGAGATAGCTATCGCAAAAATACGATAGCTTATCTTGACTGTACCAAGATAAAAGTCGGTCTTTGACTTAGTTTGAAAACTAAGATTTGGTCATAGTTTAAGTTTTGAAACTTTGATTTATAATTGGAGAAGGAGGTGAGTTGAAATGGCTTATGTGTGTAATATGAGCCCTATTTGAGTCATACTAGTAGTGCAGCCTCATGACCACTTTTAAATTACATGTACTTAATACATAATTATAATATTCATAATATTTCTAATTATTTTAAATAACATTACAAGCATTTACATTGTATCTATGTTTGATTGTATTAGAAGTAATCTAAAAACTGCAGAATTAAACATTACTGAAAATATAACAGGTTACTCTTTTTTACGCTAGCTGTACATAGGCAGTAAATGTACGTTGCATTACTCAGTGTTTGTAAGAAAGATAAATAATTCTGAAAGTACTTTCCTAATCTTTTTTTTTGCTTTAAAGACTTAGGGTTTTCAAAGGTTTACTCAAAATTGTACATGAAAAATACATTTTTAACAAACCACTATGTTTTTGTCCAACTTCTCAAAGTTGAAAATTTTCCTTTTTCTCCCACATTTCCTCTTTTACTTTCCGTTCCTTTCTTTCCGGTCTCCTTTACTAAACTGCTCATGCAAGGTAGGTAATCCAATCGTTTTTCAACAGAGTCTTGCAACAATTCAATCTGATATTTTACCTAAAGTCTTAAGAGTCTACCCATATATTTTTTTAAAGTATCATTTTATTAAAAACAGTAAAAATTGGGTCACGGAGCACTGTGAAATTCGACTAATTTATTAACTTTCACTTAGTATCTTTAGCTATACCTCCAATAAATGAAGATAAAACGAAATGATATTTACATGCTTAAATTAAGGCTTCCCGAATTACTTAGGATGCTATCAGGTAATTTAATATGTCGCTCCCTTTGAAAGATATCAATTTCTAAATGCATATAGTCTTGATTAAAAAGGGCAAAAGACATGACGTTGGGGAATGTCACGGAACAGCGAGTAGTAATAAGATTTAGCTTTGCATTCGGGAAACTTATTTAACAAACTTAAAGCAATCTGTATAAACCAGGAAATGTATAAAGATAAACAATGTACTTGTATAAATGGGATATACAATATTTGAGTGGTATAAAGTTTGAATCGAAAGATGGATGGTCTGCAAAGAAACAGGTTAAGGTAAAAAATCTTGTCAAAAGAATTTGGAACGTCATTGAGCGAGACGTGCGTTTCACTGATGCGGAACTAATATAATAGAGTTAAACAGTAGAGAACCTGAAAACGCTGACAATCTAGTTTAAGCTTTTTGCACAATTGTTGGCAAACTAGGTGTTAAGAGTTTCGGATACGTTTTTACGAATGGAGAAGACGATATACACCGTTTATGAAACTCAAAAGAAGAGTTATTTTGAGAAACTTTCTCGACGTTGATTTTGTCGTTACAATATTTGTTAACCGTGCTACGTAGTAACATAACATGTTGCTTTGAAAAAATTGCTAACCTGCGTTCTATTAATATTTGATAAAATCGAATTAAACTCCATACTTCGACAAGAGCTCAAGTGAGCTTTTCTGATCACATTTTGTCCGGCGTCCCTCTGTTTGTCCGTCTGTTCGTCTGTCTGTGTGTAAACTTTTCACATTTTCGACTTCTTCTCTAGAACCCCTGGGTCAATTTCTACTAAACTTGCCACAAAGCATCTTTGGGTAAAGGGGATTCAAATTTGTTCAAATGAAGGGCCACACCCTCATTAAAGAACAGATCATCCAGAAATAGTGAAAATTTAGTAGCATGTTTTAAAAATCTTCCTGTCAAGATCTACTGTGACAAGAAAAATGACACTTATGGGGAAGCATCCTCAGGTAGTGTAGATTTAGTTTTGTTCTAATCATGACCCCCGAGAGTAGGGCGGGGCCACAATGGCCGACCAAATTTTACATAGAATTATATAAGAAAATTCTGTAAAAATCTCCTTCTCAAGAAAAGCAAAGCCATATTGATTGATTATATTTATATGGAAGCATTCTCGGGAAGTTTAGATGTAGGGTTTTGCAAATTAAACCCTCTTCCCTTTAAAAACGTGGGTAGGACTACTTTTGGGTTTAAACTTTTCAATAGAAAAATAATGTCTTCTTTTTTCCTAGCCAATGTGCTCAGGTTAGCGATGTGGTTCATGGCCCTCTTGTTTGCCAAAATATATTATTAATAATTGTATGACGATAAGGAACATTGTCTACGTATTTTTTGAATGAACCCTTCTAGAGGAGTATTTTCAAGAATTCCCGAAACATAATAACGCTTAGGGCTTTGCAGTCTCAACAAATTCTTCGCATATGAAATTTATTTTTTATCTAAGTTTGAGTCCAGTGCAGATGAATTTTTTTTTCAAATAAATCAATTTAGTAGTTTCAATTAATTTTCAATTTAATGTAGAGAATAGGGGCCTAGAAACTATGTTTTTTTCATACAAGTACTTAATCGGTAGGAATAAAATTTTGCTTTTTGTGATTTTTAGTGTAGAGCACAAGAAAATGCTTATATTGTTAAAAATAGAAACCATCAGAAAACGCTATCTATAAATGTTTAAAACCCACTCCTTTACTATATTCCATATTTAATCAATTTCCTTTTGATGGAATAAACTTGTATAAATAATGTTAAATGAAACAAATGTACTTTGTTCATTCATTTCAAAAATCTGTTTTAGGTGGTTAAATTTCAACAAGATAACCATTATTCAGACCAATGCCTTCAATGGTTTGTCAAATGTACAGTTTATGTAAGTATATATTAATCATCTCTAACTATCTTCTCTAAATACCTAATTCAATTATCTGTTGATTTTATGGGTTCGTATCTAATCTACTCATAGTAATTCTTTTATTTAACATTTGAGCATGATAACAATTCATTTTTTTAAGATTTAAACTAAGGTGACACCTGAGTAAATTCAGGTGACAAATTGCTATCTCTTTACTGCCGTCGTTGTGCGTCTGTACGTTGTCCGCCGTGCGCTAAATTTGAATATTTTCATCTTCTTTTCTTCAACCACTCAACCAATTTCAACCAAATTTGGAACAAAACATAATGAGTAAAGGGAAACAACAATTGTTAATTTCCTGGTCCCTGATCCCCTGGGGCCTGAAAGGTGGGACCAAAAACATAGAAATTAATGCAATCGTTAAAAATCTTCTCTATACTCGTGGACATCAAGGAGTCAAACTGTTGGTTTGATTGTAATCAGCATTGAATCTTTTACCATAATTTTGAAATTCATGACCACAGGGCCAGGAGTTTTGGCGGTAGGGTGGGGCTCTAATAATTATATACTGTAAAACGAGAATATTTAGCACACAACTAATTTTAGCGCCTTTGGCGGAGGAGCCCATGAACGCTTAAATTTATATATTGTGCGCTAACAGATTTCTTAATATTATATTTTGTATGTGTTCAAAGCTTTCACAGTGTAAATGTATAAATTTTAAATTGGAACGCACAATAACGTAATTCCGAAAGGTCTTTGGATTTTATATACACACAAGCACTGTACATATACATAGAAGGAAAAAGTTATGTCAAATAATAATTTAATTGAACTATTGTTACCACGATATTTGTTACCCGTTATTTATCATTAACACCTTCAAAGTTTTGATTCTCGACGTGTCAAACATCTATTGCCTCGTGGTATACAATGCAATCAAGCATGGCGATTGATTTTGCAGACCGTTTATCCAAATAACTTTTCTTCTACAGTGCAGGGAACTAATTTTGTTACATAAACCAGCATCAGGATCAGCATAAGTAGGATCAGGATAGAGCTAGCATCAGCATCAGCATTTAAAAAAACAGCATTACTTGGATCAGCATCAGCAAGCAAAGGATAGAACTAGCATTGACCTATTTTAAAACCAGCATTGACCTACTTAAAATCAGGATTATCCTGGTTTACTAAAACTACAGATTTGATTTTCACAAAACGAAACCGCAAATAGACATTCCTATTTCAGTCGGAAATAAATACAAAGAATGTATTTCTTGCAGACAAATTGGCCAATATAATCCTAAGATTATTATTAAATTAATTCAATAGCCATAACCTCGTGATATTTTCAAATCTGAATCAGCTGATCACCAAACGCTATGGAGTCTACTGGTGAGGCCACGCCACGGATTGCTGATATTGAGATCGGTGATAAAGGGGTAAGTAGTAAGGCTTGCACATGAAAAATCAGTTAAACAATATAATTAAAGTATGATATTATGAGTATGACTAATTACTACAAAATTCAATTGGGTTTTATGGGCATACACATGCTACGAAGTTTTTCAATCCGAATTTCCTCTAAATTTACGGAAGTCAGAAATAAAAGTTGCAGTGCTTTTGTCGAGATTATCTGCAAACAATTAATCATAGACTGATGTGTAATGAACAAAACGTAATAATTAATCCAATGCAATAGTTGATTTTATGTTAATGAATCTGGTGAAAATATTTTTTTAATGCGAAAGTTCTTAAACTTTATAAAAACTTGTGCAGAAAAATGAATTTGTGTATGTACAAAAAATCATTGTGAAATAGCTAAAATAATTATGATATATATAGGAGAGATGATCTGTGCTTGAAAATATGCATACATTTATTTTAAAACCTTTTCACTACATATTCTTTTCCATGTTTGATGAATAGCATCTTCATAGTAGAAAATTGTCTATACAAATTAGTTTGTATGTCCTTAGCTGCAGATCTGTAGCTCTCAGAAAAAAATATATATTGATAGACTGGAGAGCTACAGTGCCACCCATTGAAAAAACTATATATTTATTGCACACAAAAAGTGTGCTCGGTTCTTGATTAATTCTTCCAAATTCTTACCTCAATTGCAAAAAAGGAAAGATTTCAAAAAATTCCTTTATCCTCAATCAAGTACTCTCGTAGTTGACATCTGAACGAAGCATATTGGACCGAATTATCTTTGAAACCAAAATGGCAGTATTAATAAGCGAAATGTTCGAGGACTACAATATTAGGGTCAGGAGGACTATTAACAACAATTATGAGGAATGTTTGGTTGTGGAAACAGCGAAAGAATATGTTAGGAACACATGGTTAGTAATATGTTGAGATTACAGTTTTAAAAACATGGAGAAATAAATTGAGAACCAAGTGCACTTTTTTGTGTGCAATAAATATACAGTTTTTTCAATGGGTGGCACTGTATCTCTCCGGTCTATCATATATTTTTTTTCGGAGAGCTACAGATCTGCAGGTAGTATGTTCTGTATGTAGAATTTATTTTTTAAATGTACTTGATTCCATTTATACCCTTGCAAATAAGATCTCATTCAATTAAATACACAAACTTTAATCAATAGGAATTAAGTCTATATAATTATACATGTATATGCTATAAATAATTATTTGTGTTTTTCCCAAATTAAAATTGTGGGAGATTAAAAAAAAATAATATTATTATTAAGGTGATCAATCATCAATAAATAATTCTTGTCTTCTTTGTATTTTTATAGAAATGGAGTGCTATGAATAGTCCACAGTTTTGTTGCTTCATCACCGCACATAAGAATCTAGATCTAATTCATTCATATGAAAACGCCAACACGTTCCGGTGAAGGGCTGCATAATTTAACCTGTACTCAGCACTAAAGCCTTTGAAAAGTGAAAGATCTTTTTCGAACCAACACCTACATGAACTGCAACACTGGAATTCGGTTTATATGGTTTCATTCAAAGGACCGGACAATCTACATGCAGTGATGTCGGAGACTGATGATTCGAACAAAATTCTGCTTTTTAAAAAAGACAAGTGTTCTTCATTCCTAAAAGTAGAGGGTAGGGACAGTAGAGGACATGAACAGTATGATGTAATGGTGGATTTATAACTTACAATAAAAAAATTCTAGAAAGTGAATTTGTTGAAAGAAACTACTGGTGATAAAGAAAAACAAACTTCATTTGTTCATGCGAACACCATGATTCTATTTATTTATTTATTTGACTTTATTGACATAATATAATACAAGTGAAAAAGAGTGAATATGGGACATGAATTGTAAAACTATAAATCTAATAATTCAATGATTACACTATTTCATAAAATTCTAAAAGATGTTATGGGACACTTTGTAATTTCAGTTATATTATAATTTCATTGGTTAACTTGGCATTGACTATAAATAAATTGTAATTTTTAGACACTGGAAATTTTGTTTTTATTGTTTCCATGAAGTTAAAATTTTACATGTGTACTTTGTTGTTCTACAACAAACATAAAATAATCTTTGTTTTGTCTCCTACTTCAAATATATTGTGCCCTAATACAGCACTATTAGCTTCTAAGGAGTGGTAGAAGAAAAATTTGGTAAAGATGATATAAGATTTTGCTAAATTTTCAGAAAATGAACATTTTACCAAGGCTGTTAATTAAGACAGAACAGAAAAACAGATAATAGAAAATGTTACTGTAAATTTCATGTTAAGCATGTTATTTTAAGTTTTCATTTTTAAAATTGCGAAATTTGTTTTGTACGGTACTTAATTAACAGTTTTAATTTCACATGTATATCATCAAGATGAAAAGAATTATCTGGCTAGCAGCAAACTCTTTATCTATGGTACACTAGAGCATATATAAATATTGGATGATTTAAACTACTGGCTTAAGCAATTAGGAAAATGTATTTATAACACTGTCTAGTATCAAGAGTTAAGGGAAGAAATATCTACACAGTAAAACATGGTTATAACGAACACGCTATAAGGCCAAAAGAAAATATACTCTTGTTTCCTGTCCCCTGACCAAAAAAATTAGGGTAGGTAGGTAGGGAAAAAATTTTATTTTGGGAAAAAATTTTATTTTGAAAACTGAATGAATGCAGAACTGCCAGAACATATAGTATGTAATAACAAGAAAGTTTGTTAATAAAGATTTATAAAGTAAAGGTATCCTGTACACTTATGATGTATTAGTTCTGTAAATATTTTTGGTCAACTTTAGTACTTTAGGAAAATAGTAACCCAAAAAATGAAAATGTAATAAAAACTTTTAGGGTCGGAGGGTAAATTGTAGGGTAGGATGGGTGACAGGAAACAAGAGTATTTTTTATTTCGGCCTAATGAATTCATGCTGATGGTGGAGTCATTTTCATTCCCTGTACTGGTTTTAAAATCCTATGGATAGTGAACATAATTTTAAAATGTCAAAAAGCGTGCACGTGTTTCCCAGGCATTTAAAATACTACAAGCTTATTTTTCTATGTATTTAAATGATTTACTTTAGTCTAAAATACCCTAAAAACAATGTGTTACCCCCACATTAAGTCTCTTATTGCAGATTTATAAATATGGAATTTTCCAATTAAAGTTTTAAAGAATTAAATCCAAATAAAGAAATGTTTTTATTTAAATTCAAAATATTAAGAATTAAATGAATCAGGACACACCGGTTTTACTATTTTTGTTATTACAATTCATTAATCTTGGCACATCAGTGAAAATTTACCAGTCATCAATAAGTGTTTGATATTCTTTTTCAAGTGTTCTAAAAAATCTATTTTTAGAGTATTCAAGAAAATGCAATTAAGAATCATATATTCTTCATTCAGCTTCAATAACAACACTACATGTAACAAAAATATTGCCTATTTACATGGAATGTTGGTGTCCTCAAAAATAAAATATCAGGGGCAGTATTTTTTAAAAAAAATGTATATACTAAAAATACAACTTGGATAGAATATCATATAAACATGTTTCTCTCAATTAGTACATTATACTTAAAACAAACATCACACTAATGTAAAATATATGTTTTCATTTATTCTATAAAATCAATTTATATATGGACAATCATCATGAACAGTTGTAAGATTGAACAAAAGAGCAGGGATGCATTTCTCTTTACATACATCTCATCTATTTATGTACAATACACAAATCACTTGAAATCCACTTTAAACTTTAAATTCTGTCCATTTCATTTTAGATCTAAGTGGGAGATAACTTTAAAATGTATATATGTATGTCATCAATGGATTTGGCGCATATCATCACAACGGTTTTAATGCCACTGTCTGATTAACAGAAGTTCCTGGCTTGAATTTTCACTATTTTAACAGATAGAATTTCATCAGCTGGATTTAGGTCCAAAGAGAAGACCAGCATACATTAATCTTGGAGGAATTTCTGCTTTGTTTACTCTGTCATGGGCCTGAAAAATATGAAACATTAATTAAGTTAATTTCAAAAAATGCCAAATATTAAAAAACAATGATATAAATACAGTTTTAACTACAGTTGTTAACTTTATACAGTGAGTAATGTGTACATCACACAAATATACAAAATACAAACTTGAGGAGGAAATTATTTAATTTTACACATTAAGAGCAATTCATTTTTTTACAGGTTAAAGAAAATAAATTGTCACTGATTACTAAAACTTATGCTATGAAATAGGGGCACAATGACAATAAGTAACTTTACAAATTGAACATAATTTAGCTATTTAATATCAAAGTAATGATCACAGTTTCAAACACTTAGCTTTTCTCTTTTAACTCCAGTAAAAATAAAAAGGAGCCATTGAGGCTGAAATGATTAATCGATAATAAAGTTTCTGTGTGAGGATTAAGTACACGTATATCAATATGTATGTAAAAATATTTAAATATCGCAAAAAGAATAAGGCATTTTTTTTGTTTATACTTATATTTTGTGTTAATTATATACGATAAACATATTTTAAAATCAAAATTTTTATATAAAAATACATACCAGTAATAATTCTCACCACTTATATAAAATAATTTTGTTTTACAGCGGATGTACCATGTGTACAGCTTATTCTTTTTAATCAAATGAAAATTATTCATAAATAATTGTGAAGAAATGGTTTGTTCTTAAAATTTTTATGCCCCCGGATCGATAGATCTGAGGCATATATTGTTTATGTCCTGTCTGTTTATCTGTTCAGCTGTTTGTCTGTCTGTCTATTGTCAATTTGAACATTCGCCATAACTTTTTAACTCTGAGAGCTAGAGACTTGATATTTGGCATGCGTACTCAACTTAAAAAGTTCTTACAAAAGACACCAACTTCAATGACCTTGTGACCTTGACTGTGACCCACATGCTTAAAATAGTTCTTTCGAACTTTTACCATAACTTTTGAATCATAGGAGATGGAGACTTCATACTCGGTATGCATATTCCTCTAATAAAGTTCTTTCAAATGACATTGAGATCAATGACTTTATGCCCTAGACTGTGACCTATATGCTAAAACAGTTTTTTTTAACTTTGTTACCGCCGGCGGCACAGTGTTTCACAAACACATCTTGTTCAATACAAAAAAGACTTCCTGATCAACATGACCAATTCAAATATTTGATACATATTGACATTGTATTGTAGCTCAAATATCAGGATAGATACATATCTGCCTTCTGAAAAAATTATATATCTGTTTAAAGCCTTAAGTTCAATCTAGATTCTACTCGTAAACTAGACACAGGGCAGTACTTGATAGGGAACAGCCTAACTAAGACTGCAAAGATAAAATCTGTAACCATACATACTATTGTTTAAGAGTTGACTTCTAGATTGGTTCAAAAGCTGAAATACATGTACTACGTTTGAGTGAAGTACATTTGGGTGGACTTGGTTATCAGTCGTTCAGGTTAAATATGTACATTACCACAATGTTGTAAGCGTGAAGCTCTCCTGCTCGTGGCTGCTTGATCAAAAAATTTCCTAATCTTTATCTTGATGCCTCAATCTTTATTGTGACGTCATATGACAAATTGATGTTGTAAGTGAACATGGGTTTCTTTCCATCCCAATTGAAATGAACAATTTACATACATTCAACAGTGTTTCTTACACTGCGACTGGGTATCATGATCAAAGTAAAATATCTTACATTGCTTTATTTGCAAATGGTCAATATTTTTATGAGCTACAAAATATTAATGATCGAGCTACAAAATATTCTTTCTCACTTGACCACAGTCAGAACGGGAGAAGGTTGTACATTTTGGCTGTGGTTGCAAGAATGGGTTATGTATAATTTGACTTGATACTTTGTGGATTAACTAAAGAATATACTGCATCTGCAGATTCTAAATAAAAAAAAATCATTTATTTTTTATTCAGTTGTAAAAATTGACCTTTAAAATCACATGGGTTTAACATGTTTAAATGTCTTAATCGCTCAGAGTTATGAGTTTTTAATTTTTTGTATCACTAAATCTGTTTCACATAATCTACCATTTTTATATAATCTGATTAAAAAAAAACAAAACATTGTTTACAATTACATACCCCCTGAGTGGTTGTAGTGACTGTACTGATGATCTATTGGTTCCTTGGATTACGACTTTTCCATTTAGGATAAAGCATAATATTTTCGCTAAAACATTCACAGGACACGCAATAAATTTTCATCTGGATTTGACATAAATTTCATCATGTTCATTGTCCACCACGTTTCCATGCTTACACGTTGCACACACTTAGGCTATTCCACCTACTGCAATCGCATCACAAAAAGGATAAATCATCGCATTTTAGCTGCAATCAATATCAAATAAGTATGTTACGATAACTTCGCAAGATGAAGATTTATAATTTTTTATTTCCAACTTCCACTATGTCGCCATTTTGTTTCTTTACGATTGCAATACGACAAAACGAAATTCGTTAAAAATCGCTATTTTTTTTTCGGTAAAAAGTGAAAACAGATAAAGGAAAGTCATTTAATACAAATTAAAAATAAAAATCAACCCAAAAATTATTTTTTATGGCTTAAAATAGCGAAGCTGTTTTTGAATTATCCACTTCCGGCAGGATAACCCTACTTCAGGTAGCATTACTAGCATTGACCTACTTTCAAACCAGCATCAGGATAAGGATCAAACCAGGATCAGGATAAGGATAACTAGCATCAAAATCAGCAAGCAAAGGAAGCATCAAAATCAGCAAGCATAGGAAGCACCAAAATCAGCATTGATGCTGTAACAAAATTATTTCCCTGCACTGTATGCATGCATTGTTTTAATATGAATAAAATGCGTAAATACTCAATTTCTTTTATCTAAATAAAATTTAGATAAATTCATTAAATGTTAGCTCCGATTGGCCTATATAGTTTTGTCATTTAAAAAAAAAATTGGCTATAAATATACATGTAACCTATAATGCCTGGGACTGGATTTATACGTAAGAAATCTATAATTGGAAAAATAGGTCTGATGATACACGTGTAGTACGCATATTTTATTCAGAGCCCTTCCCCTTCCTCCACATGGAAAACGGTTGCAACAGGCCTGTATCAAGCTGTATTTGGAATGCTGCATAACAAATTAATTTTGTGAGGCTTGATGCACAAAACAAATGCCGATGAAGACATTCTATCTTTTAAAACGTAGAACTATTCGTTAAATGAAGTTCTTAATTCAAGTAGTTATTCTATATTCTGCAAGCCCTCCTTATTTTTTTACAATGCATCTGCCATAGAATCGATGTTTAGTTTTCATAAAAATGTTAATGTATAAGAAAGAAATTCGGATTCTCCAATATATTAATAAATACGCTATGTAGATTTAAAAGCGAGATTTGCCGATGAACATGGTATATTCCAATTCTGAATTTTGAATTATTCTACGGGTAAGCAGTCTTAGTGTGACGAACTCTCCCAATCGCAAATTCTCTGGCATTTCCGACTGGCGGAGGTTGTTTTTCCGACCTCTGACGGACAGACCCGAGATGAAACAATTGCGAACTCTCCAGCATTCTCGGTCATGCGTAGCCTGACGTATGCCCATGTCATCCGGTTTAACCTCGCTTATATATTTACTGCGGGTCCACGCAATGACAAGTGCAAGCGCTTAAATTAAAACTTTGAAAATCTTCTCCTTTGCTTCTGGGAATAAAGCTGAAAAACTAAGTACATTGTTATGATGAGGAAGTGTACCTCTTCAAAATTGTGAATTTCATGACTCCTTCATCATGAGTTTGATTTTGGGGTAGTATTAGAGGTATTGGAGGGGGGTTTATTTATTATAAACTGAAAGTAAGTTACTGCTTTAAAAATCTTCTCCTCTGCAAACAGATATTTTTTCAACAAACTTAATCCATAGTTATGATGAGAAAGGAGGCCTCTTCCAAACTTTTCATGGTACATGAGTAGCAGTTTCTCGGATTTTGTGTTATTGATAAATTAGGAAAATTGCATTAATGCTCTGAAAATATTATTTTCTGTCCCTGAGTACGAAGCAAACTAATTGCAATAACATCAATGTATGGGTATTAGATATAATTAAATGTGCATTTAATTCAATGTAATAATATTATCGATATAATCATAAGTAATCGTGCCTTTTCCTTGGTTCTAGGTTTCTAAGAGGCAAATAAATGATTGATTGATTGATTGATTGATTGAATATTGTTAAACACCGAGTGGGCAATTTCTCAGCCATGCAGAGGCAATTAAAGACCACAATAGTGGCAAGTGAGAAAATGAGAATTACTCCCCTTTGCTAAATGCTGTATCTGTTCAAGAAATCCTTGAAAGTACTTTGATAAAATCGTTAATATTTGATTAAATGAGGATACCAGGAAAAAATTATTGTAGATAGTGTCAGGTGCAAATATCCACATTGTATACCCAATACCTTCCATAATAGCCAAGTGTCCATGGTGTTTGTAAATTTTGCATTCATTATCATCCCTGTAAGACTTTGGAAAACCAAATATGATTCGAACTTAGGAGCAGTCTGGTACATCACACTAAACATTTTTTAAATTCTTGGGCAACATTGCTTCGTCTACATATCAATTAATTTTGTTTTATACTTCTATATGGATTCCTTACAGTGTTGTATGTTACTCAGGTGACCGTTAAGGCCCTTAGACTTCATGTTTCATCTGGCTTTGGAGAAAACTTTAACATTTACGAGGGGTTATCAAAAAGTTCGTGGACTGAGGCTATAAAATAAGTACTATGCAGTCTGTGCTTTCAAAATTTATATGGAACATAAAACAACAAAAAATAAAGAAATGTTGAAAATTTTAGCTTGATACGTTCATTATTTGCCAAATTATTCTTAAATAAAAACGACATAATATGATCAGCCGGCGCTGCCGTCGTTTATTTTCATGACGTCCGACAACGTCATTGTTTTTTCAAAGTCCTCTTCTTCTACCTCATGTACTTTTTTAGATGAGATTCCCTGGAGCTGAGTAAGGACTTAATCCCGCCTTGTTTATATGACTTTACAATGTCATGAACAGCGGCTTTCAATGAATATAATATTCCAAATAGATTTATACATTGGGAGACATCCTCGCTTGATTGTGCCAGTATACTTTGCTTATGAGTGTTCAATACCTACAACATATGATCAACGTCATTTTTTGACGCGATTGATTTTTCACACTTTGACTACAAATCGACATTAATTCTGTATCCCTTTTCTCTCTGAATCTATTTTGACATTAAAAGACAAGTATTCTGGATGCATATTATTTCTCTGTAGCCAGTTTAAACATTTCTTAGGTCTATATAAGTTTTTTCAGGGGCAAAACTTTATAGAATGTTGGAAAAAGAAACCCCTCCCCCCTTTTGACGTCATTTTCAAGGCCTCATTTAGTTGGACATTCCATGTAAAATTTGCGATAAAATTTCATAGAAATTCCAGAATGAAGTGAAAATTTCATATTTTATGGAACAATTGTGTACCGACACACACCTGAATTAATGGGATTTTTGGATGTCAAATGTTCATGTCAAAAGAGTTTTTTCTCAGACACACATAGGTCGCAAAAACGTCGTTTTCGAGGTTGCGCCGCCTGGACATACTAGTGCTTACAAAAACATTATTAATTTATTGAAAATTAAAATTTTTGATTCATGGTTTATTCTTTAGATAGAAAAGATGATGCTGAATATATATTTCAAACTTCACTGATGTAACTAAAGCGGTTTTAATTTTATGGCGCCAGTCCACGAACTTTTTGATAACCCCTCGTACATTAAGTTTATAGTACATGTGATAAGATCTGGTTATGATATCAGTATATATCTATGATAATGATAACTATGATAATACATGTACCTATAGCAATATTGTTTTACTGTGATAGCTAAGATGTACGAAACCACTGTAGCGATCGCAATTTGATTTTATTGATGTAATTTGTTTGATGATTTGTAATTGCAATTGATTATTTGCTCGAGTAAAAATAAAAATTATAACAACAATAATAATAATTATAGTAATAATTAATGTGGAAAGCAATTTGCATTCAGTTTCTTTCTCTTTATTAATAATTTCGAAAAAGTTGATGAAATTTAGAATTTCAGCAGTCTCGTTCAATGTCATAATTTAGTAACTTCTATGGTCGATACAATAACCTTGTCAGAAAATGCAATTAGAGTCAAATGCTGACTGATAATTTATACTTAATGTTAATCCATTATTTAAATACCGCATTAAAAATCGATTTTTCCGGTATTTCCCGATCGTGACAAGAACCACATGGCGGATGTGACCAGTCACAATTTGTCCGTTGTCTGACGCGTCGTTGTCTCCTCCATGGTCATCGTTGTCGGCGTTGTCGTGAACTTTTCCATTTTCATCTTCTAATGTGTTAGAAACTTCCGCGTTTGTTTTGCTCTAAATTGCATTTTGCATTCTCTTATGAACTTTTCAACTTGAATAATGTTCGTTATCACCAAATATTTCTTTGTACAAATTTAAGTATGGAAATTTATTTATTTATTTTAATCGCAAAAAACTGTGACCTCACCGATTAACGGACGGTTATAAGAAAACAAAATATTCTACCTATACTAAATAAGTGAAACATTATGACGTCATAGTAGGCGAGATGGCACCAATTTAAGAACACATGTTTTCGTAATATTGATATTTAGAAATAAAATCTAATTCCAGAAGTTGAATAGAAACGTGTAAACATTAACAAAAATAAAATGATTTTATTTTTATATACTGTTGAATCGCTCATCTTGATTAAAATCTACCACCGATGACGCCATATGTACATTAAATAACTTCGGAATCGATCATTTGGTTTTAAGAGAATCTGGTTAAGACGACATATATACAAAGAAACGTATAATTGTGTTTAAAAGCAAATATGATGATTATTATGTGAAATGCATGTGACGTTCAGTAATAAACAGCATGTTAATTTTTTTTTTTCATCGATTATATTCTCATTGGAAGACAGTTAGCTATCTACGTATTACGGTCGTCCTTTCCTCTGTCATTCATGACTAAAATAATGCAACAGAAAACGAAAAGCTGGATTTTTCACAATATATGATTTGTACAGATGGAAAGTTTGCCTTCTAAAATACTAGGAAATTGCTGCTAGAATCCTGAGTTCATCATGGATTTACGAAAAATCTCGGGTCATATATATAAAATTCAAAACATCGTTTAAGGTTTCGTGCAAATGTGGGAATGATTTTTTTTTTTATTGAAAGGACAGTGGGTTTATAGTAGCACATTTTAGGCAAAATAGATGTTTTTCGACTACATGTATATTATTGTTGTTCTATTAGTTTTTTTATTAAGGAACGTTTCGCTATTATTAGAAGTCACGTGATGTCTTGGTGTTGGTGCTTTGCTTTAGATACTCTTTCATCTTTGTGCAATTCTTAATAATACAGGGTGTTTCAACAAACTTGTCCCGACTTTGCCATTTCATAAAAAACAAATTATGCCGCATTCATGAAAGAAAAGTTTGCAGAAAAAAAGAACAATTTAATTATTACAAGAGTTTTTCAAAAGTTAGATCATTTATTTGTAAGACAGACATTTTAACAACATGGTCATTACAGATATACTTTGATTTGCCTTCATTTTTTATTGCAAACTAACAATGGTAATTTCCATTCCAACGTCGATACTATATATCCAGGAGAACTTGACATAAAAGATACCACAGAGTCTGACACATCTGTTTCATACTTGGATATTTTACTTTAAAAAGACTGTAATGGTAACCTTAAAACCAAGTTATATGATAAACGTGATGACTTTAACTTTTCTATCGTCAACTTTCCTTACTTGTGCAGCAATATACCTCCATCAACTGCATCCAGCGTGTATATATCTCAGTTGCATCGATACGCAAGAGCATGATCTACGCATGAAAAATTTCTAAAACGAGGTAGATTATTGACAAGCAAGTTGATGAAGCAAGAATATCAGCAGTCTCCTTTAAAGTCTTCATTTCGTAAGTTCTATGGTCGATACAATGACCTTGTAATCAAATACAATTTATCATAGAGTCAATTGCTGACTGATTTTTTTCAAACCAATTGTTAGTCCATTATTTATACACTGAATTGTCGACGGATTTTTCCTTGATTTCCTTGTCGTGGCAATGAGCACACGGCGGGTGTCACCGGTCAGCTGGGGATGCTCACTCCTCCATGGCACTGATCCCACCTTTGATGTTTCGGAGGTCTGTGATTGCTCTGTTCTTGTTTTGTATTGTTTTATGGACTTTGAGATTAAATACTGTTTGTTATTTTCATATACTTCTTTATAAATTTCCACCTTTTTCCGTCACCAGTTTCATTCTGTGTCTGAAGTTTCTGATTATATGTCTGCACAAGTGTCCAAAGAAATATGTCAAATTTCTCTTCTGATAGCCATTTTCAGAGCATTTTTTATCTTGTGGGGGTGGTGAATAAACACGATCCTTTAAATATCCCCATAAAAAGAAATATAAAATCTAAAGGGTTGAGATCGGGTGAATGTAGTGGCAACTCAATGTTTGATCGAAGAGATATAAAGTTTTCTCCAAACCTTTGAGACAGAAATTCCAGCAGAATCTTTGCGATGTGAGGAGTGGCACCAACCTGTTAAAACCAAACAGTGTTAATTTCTATTCCTCTTCTCAGATTAGTAAGGTATCGTGTAGATTTTACTGTTGTGGTTTTACCATCCTCTTCATAGAAAAAGGTCCTATGATACTGATACTGCTCATTGCCACTCAGACTGTTACATTCTGGCTATGTAATGATCTCTCTTCATAGAAGTCAGGCTTTGAAGTTCCCTCCAAAACGCATGTCTTGCTTGTTTACATGTCCATCAAATGTAAAATTGCTTCATCCGAGAACCATAGCATGTCGGTTAAAGAAATGTTTTTCAACATCCACTTAGCAAAACAAAGCCGGGAGGAAATATCGGTATTTTTCAGATGTTGCATTATCGAAATCTTATAAGGTGATAATTTTAAGTTCAAATTTCAATATTCTATAAACTGAAGAGAAACTAACGTTTGAATCAAGTTCTCTAAAGACTCTTCTCATTGATTTCTCTGTTGTTTCCTTGATGATTATCTTCACATTATCAATATTTTCATCTGACCGTCAAGTCCTTGGCCTTATATGCGTATCTTTTCTTCTGTCACCAATGGTCCTATACTGATCAAATTTTGACACAATCCAAAAAATCTGTTTTCCAGAGAGAAGATTTATATCTTGGTACTTCTTTTTAAAAATCTTCCAACCCATGCTTGCACTGCTCTTAAAACTAAGTATTTTATTCATCTCAATTTTAAAATAAATTTTGATAAAGATCAATATTCTTAATGGGTGTATGTTGTAAAAGGACTACACTTAATTTCATTTATTCTTTTCGTAGAGATCTTGAAAGAAACAAAATCACCACAATATATGACAGTGCCTTCGCCAGCTTACACAATTTAACTTACCTGTAAGTATGTCTAGTACTTATTGTAACAGAAAAAGTTATATATGTTAACTAAAAGTCTACCACAGTCTCAGTTGGTGAATCAATGCCTACTACTAGTAATTTTCTACTATTGCTTTCATACATTTTTTTGTTTGCAGTTTGGGTTTATTTCAATTTTAGTCAAGAAATCTTTTTAAATAGCAATGTTTTCAAATGACATTCACCAAACCAATATTTTATTCAACAACAAAAATATGCACTGGGTATAAACAAATACATTTGGTGCTTAATACTTGTTGATTTAATATAGCTAGATCTTTATGATGAACCCATTCAAGTCTAAATGAGCTTGTGTTTGTTGGATTCCTCTCTCTATATATACATGTATATATTACAATAATGTTTGAAACTAGCATGCTCTTTAAAAAAAAGGAAATATAATCTCTCCTGAAATTTGTAAGATAAGATGTAATACTTTATTTTTTTTTTGTTAAAGTCGTTTTTTTAATTTGTTTTTCTCGGTTTTCACGTTGACTTTTGTATAGCATTGTTTCTTTATAGATAATGCATGGAACTTTAATATGAAATATATGCATTGATATACAACCTGTGAAGTACTTATTGTACGGCAGCAATATATATCTACTTCACTTCAAATAAATAAACTGGAGGTATCTTTAAAATAATTGGTACATTTCATAAACACATAAATATATTTTTAAATGTACTTTTTAAAAAGTTTTAACTAATTTATGTTTTAGGTTTATTGGTGTTTTTTTATGTTGTAACTTCTGTAATATTTTTTAAAGTGTTAAATACCTTCAAAGGGAAAAAGTTGAAATTTGTTCCCATATCTTTTTATTATTTTATGTGTTATCCAATCAATTTCAATTTTCGCAGGCCTTTCCGACTAGCAAAAATTTCTGAACTCTCTGGAAAGCCCGCGAAGATGAAATTGATAACACAAAATGAATCACTTTTTTGATATATTCGAATTGTAATAAGCCTTCGTTGTATTTGAAAACTTTGTTTGTTCTAACAATTATATATTTCACTAAAATTCTACATGTAATTTCAACAAAAGATATTATATCTAGAAATGTTGGCAACTCATCACATCGTAAAAAATACTAAAATCTTTATTAATGTGATAAGTTGTCCCTAAATTAATATAACAATAACATACCCATTATATCAGGAATTGTGTCTAGATATGATGTAATACATTTTATTTTTGTGACGTCGTAATCAGATGAAAACAAGAAAATTGTACAAACAATAGATATTGTGTACTCGTTACCAGTTTTACCGACTAGAAGCAAAACCACGACCTAGCTTATAGGATTTTATTTTAATTTATGCAACCGAGTACGAAATCAAAGAAAATAATTAAGGAAACATTCATGAAAAAGGAATTTAATGTAAAGTATCAAACATAGATTAATGATAAAGGTGATGACTCTTACTTTTTAATCGTTGTTTTAAGAACTGTAAATTTTTCAGACAAATCTTTCGACTTTTTTTTGTCTTCAGTGAAAGCTTAAGATAAAGATCCCCTCAAAAAAAAATTCTTTGGAAAGTCTTTAGGGCATAATCAGCCGTTACTTGACGAAAGCCTTATTTATTTCGACAACTTTTCCACTAATAAAGTAAATCTCATAATATGGAAAGCCTTTCTGTAGCTTGTTCTTGTTGCTTAAAAAACTAGAGAAAACATGAGAATTTGAGTTGAGTGAAAATGTAATTTATTGACCAGATACTTGACGAAAGTGATCAAAAGCACATAAATATACACTATTACATACAATCATGTAAATTATAGCTAGGATAAGGTCAATTAATGAATAGTTTCAACTTATATATGATATATTGCGAGTTAGTGCTTATTCCAGCTCTTGTTATATAATGATTACCAAGTTTGTGTAACAAGAAGATTAGGTAAACAAAGAGACCACACGGCATGCTAAATACTTGATGTTATACAATGCGGTAAAATCTATACAACAAAAATTCAACAATTGAGATTTCCTTTTCAAATATTGGTATTAAATGGGGGGAGAATGGGAGTTGGCGGTAAATTGACTACAACGTCATGTTTCCGCAAAATTAAATTAATTGAGCACTCGATCCCGATCAAGCCGAATCCGATCCAAACAAGAGTTCGATTTCGATCCAGTCGACCCCGTTCCAAATACATTAAAAATCAATAACATCTGCAATTTTAATCAAACTATGTTATAAGCAATGTAAGAAAGATTGTAGGTATATAAAACATTTTATGAAACATAAAATCTTATAAAACTCTCATTAGTATTTTAAAAGCGATTTATTCTTAAAACATAACCACAACAACAAAATTGTACGTTTCATTGTACATTTTAAAGCAATATAATATTATTTTATATATTTATTTTACTATTCACATTTTATCTTCGAAAAACTAAATGACATACACTTTAGAAAATATTTACAATTTAAGTTTCAATACAGATTTTCCTATGACCAATTTTTTCTTCAGCTTTGTAATTGTTACATGTATGTCATATGTCAAACTTCCTTCACAATCTATAGCATTAGATATTTACTTAACATAACAGTATATGCAATCAAATTTGAATACACGAACATTACGGATTTATCGTCAATTAATAAAATATCTTTTTTGTAGGTACATTCATAACAATAACATAACCGTATTGGACAGAGATATTTTCCTGGGACTTTCAAAATTAGAAACTCTGTAAGGATGCTGGATATATAATTTTTCAATCATTCCAGTCTTAATAGCATCGTAAAGCGTAATTAACATGGTTTTAATATTTTCTGTTTCTACAAATTAATTCAGTTGCTTTATGTAGGTATCAGTTGATACGCTAATCAAATAATTGTGATATTATTTTAATTCCAAATTTAACATGTACATTAAAACTGTTTTATTTATTTTAGTACAGTAGAAAACAATCCTCTGCACTGTGGCTGCATCTCAGCCGAGTTTGTCAGATTTGCCAAATTAAGAAACTTGAAGTTACGATTATGGTCTGAACCGACATGTTCAACTCCCAGTAATCTGACTGGAGTATTATTGCGGGATCTGTCCTCAGAGGACATGGATTGTGACGTCACTACTGCAACAACGACAGGTACAGTTATCATTTTCTAACTTTAAAAACTCTCACTGATTTGTCTGTGTTTCCTCATAGACAACATATCCTATAATAGACACGTTTACAACACACTGTAAATTACATATTTTCGTGGGGTCAAATTTTCGTGGTTTGAGGAAAAAATGTCGGTTCGTGGGGCTTTGGTTTCGTGGATGAAGAACTTTTTATAAGTAGTGCATATGAAAATATACATTTCGTGGTGGACATAAATTCATTGGTCTCTTTATACCACGAAAACAACGAAAATTAAACCCCCACGAAAAATAGTGATTTCACAGAATCCTATAATAGAAAATAGACAACATATTCATAATAGAAACATAGACAAACATATCCTATAATTGATACATCGACAACATATTCTATAATTGACCCATAAACAATATATCCTATAATTGACACATGGACAACATATCCTATAAATGACACATAGACAACATTTTCTATAATAGACACCTCTTTTTGGACTCAACTGAAGTTGAAAGGTGAGGTAAAATTCAACATTGTAACATTGATGTTGAAAGGGGTGACAAAGCAAGTTAGAGTATATTAACCTACCTTACTTATGTGTACTTTACTTATGTTTACTTTACTTACGTATAGTTGTAAATATTCTTCTTTCATGTAAATTGGTTGAATCCGATTCGCCGAGAAACATTTCCTAAAAGATGACTATTTCCCGTTGAATAATGAAGCCTCGCCGTCCAGCGCAGCAAAAGGCAACATTGCATGACGAAAAGTGATTTACTACGAAATAAATGTTGACCTAACATAATTTATGCGCGCAAGGTTCTCGTAATATGTATTTGCACTGGCGGAAAACTTTTGCTCCCAAAAATACACTATATTTAATAAAAATGTTAATTGGGTGTGGCTGTGGGCCCCACCCTGACCTCAAACTCGGAAAATTTTTGCGCCTTGATTTGTATAACCTTTTTGTTTTGATAAAAAATTTTGTCACTCGAAAACCACCGTCAACCACTAAACTACATGCAATATTTATAAAATATCAGTTATCATCATTGTGTGAATACTTACCCATAAACTATAAGAGCTATCGATATCTTCATATTCGTCCTCCAAGGTAATCATACTGTTGCTGTTACCAAATTTGGTAATTAATGCAATTTTTTCATGAAAATCTTAAATGGGATCTTTTTTTATCATTTTTATCAAAATGATAATCTGCACGTCAGAATTGCTTCATAAAAATTTGGTTAACTTTGCACACTAGAAAGAGATTCTATAGCTTACAAGATAAAATGAACTTTGACTGAATTTAAGAAAGAAGGGAGTAAGCATTTGTTTTAGATGATTTGAGTGAAAAACTAATAAAAACTCTCCGAAGTATTAGATACTTACTTAAACGACTATCGTAGTGTGTTTTTATTAAATTTCTGAAAGATTAATGATACGTATGACTGAGAAAAATATTTAAATGAAGAGTTTATGTATGTCTGACTTTTATCATGTTTATGAACCTCATGTGCCGTATTCAAATGCACAAAATCTTCTAATATCTTAAAATAAAGATGGTAATCAGTAGATTCTGACCGATTAAAACAAAAAATTAATGGTTTTTGCATCATTGATCAATACTCCAGCCTGATTGGTGTAATACTGGAAAGGAAATAATGAAAATGTAATTCATATCCTCTGTATCAGGTAAAAAAAAATATTACAATGGAAATCAAGAAGCAATTCCATGATTAAAGAGAGAGAGAGAGAGAGAGAGAGAGAGAGAACATTTGAAAATTAATCAATCACATTAAAGGTTTATTGCAAACGGTTGGTTTCTTTTTCACAAAATCTTTTGGATCGAAAAAAAAGACCTTGAAAATTGGGAAAAAAAATCACTTCATATCTAAATCAATTTGTGTCTCATTAACCGTCTACAAAAGCGATACGCAACTACATTGTTTCGTTGTTTGCACGGAGAGAAAATGATTTGGTTACCTTTTAGGTAAGTTATTTATTTGTACAATACTCTATTTAAAAAAAATTCTTATAAAAATCATTTGATGAAACGATAGAGAAGAAAAACACCTTATATATAATTGTCAATTCGTTTTCAATACTAATGTACAGCATATTGTAACTAAAAAGATGTTATAAAAAAGGCACCTGAACAGGTAAGATTTTTTTATACATTCAATTACATTTACTCGCACATGTGTATTTCAAGACCCTGTTATTAATAGAAATTGAATTCAAAGTGTTCCTTAAAATTTCCTTATTTCCAAAAATACTTTTTACACCTATTCAAGGTAAGTAAATGCATGCCGGGTCTCAGTGGTAGATACGCTGAAAAATATTGCATCTTTAACTCATTTTCTTTGATCAGCATTCTGTTTTTCTCTCCCTTTTTTTTTGTTTGTTTTAAAGGCACTTTTCCATTAAAAAATGTTCGTATCAAATTTTTAATAAGTAATTTTTTATTTTCAATAAATTCTTTCATTTTCCAATCTTTTTTTTTCTTACAGAGTACAAAGAATACATATTTATTTTTTACTCTAATACGAAGTTTTAATAAATTCAAATATTTTGTTTTATATTAGAAATGTTATTTTGAACAATTTTGACTCATATTTTTAATTAAATTTCCCGGGTTTAATCCCACAGTGGGACTTGGAGACCGGTCCCTCGGATGAGACCGTATAAACCGAGGTCCCGTGTCGCTGTAGGTGCTGGCACGAAAAAGAACCCCACTGCTCAATGGCCCTAAGTGCTGAGTATAGGACAAAATTTGCAGCTCTCCACCGGCAAGTGGTGGCGTCTCCATGTGAGTGAAAAATTCTCGAAAGGGACGTTAAACAATATAAATCAATCAATCAATCTATTAGATATAAATGTTTATTTGACGAGGTTATAAAGAATTAATCTTTTCTTTTCTTTTTTGTTGTATCTAAAGCATGGAGGTAAACCAATTCTATATCAAAATTGAACATTTCTGGAAAAAAAATAAGCATCGACAAACACATTTATTTAAACTCAAACTGACACAAACAATAAGAAGACTGGGGTAGCGAAGTGGTTAACGTTCTCAATGTTTGGCATTGTTATACTCAGAGAAAAAATCGTCCCTTTATTCCGTTAATAGAGAAAAAATCAACACAATTTATCTAGATGCTGAAGGGTTTCTCCAAAAATAATCCAAAAATATACCATCACAATAGAAAAAAAAATTAATAAAATCATAGCAAAAAACCCTAGTGCTAGAAGTCTACACTCAGATAATTTATTTAAAACAAAAATAGAACAAGCTCTGGTGTTATACATGTACATACATTGTAAATTTATAAAGCATTCTCAATAAATCTGCAAGATATTATCGTTATTTTAGAGTCAAGAAAAATGCATAGCAATAAGAATAATACATAAAGAGCACAAATAATAAGGTTTAAGGCCTAGGATCTCACACAGGCCAGCTCCTCTGTATCCTCCATTGATTTAAGGAGGCAGCTCCCCATTTTTACACCCTCCAGCTCAAGAAACCAATTTATGAGCAATCAACTACCGTATCCCTTACGGACGACAACAAACCAAACAGGGTGCAAGTCTCCTCTCTAGTGAAATTATCACAATGGCCAATTAGTAAGTAATTTACCATAAGATAATGAATATACTGTAAATGTAATTTTTACACAGGATCATAATTTCATGGAATAACAATTTCTGTTCAATTTTTCGGGTAAAATTAATGAGTAATCCATATTCTAGATAAGTTTATGCCTACGATGTACTTGATCATAAAGTGCACAGGTTGTATTTTGTTGGGAAAATGATTCTTGTGTGCATGATGCAAAACAATACCTTACCGAGTACGTTTTTCAACTACATAATATATTTGAGAAATAATACGTATACCTTGTAGATCACCACAACTCCAACAATTCAAATGCTAAAGTTCAAAGAGAAAAACAAAACAAGATGTGTTTTTGAAACACTGATGCCCCTGTATCGCAGCTTATGGAGACGATCATGGTTTCTCAGATGCAAACAAAACTTCATGGTCAAGGCCTAAAGGTTAAAATTGCTGGTATCAATTCAATGGACTGTCTTCTTCTAAGAAATACACCTGTGAAATATAAAAAGCCTGGTACTTACCATTCAAATGTTAATGTCCAGGGTTAAATTTTTTTAATGGGTCAAACTATAAGGTCAAAATCAAATTTCTTTTTACCCAATGATAGGTCTTTTTACAATGGGTGCTGATGTGAAGCATGAAAGCCACAGCACCATCTGTTTAACTGTTTTTGCTTAAGTTGTGTTTATTTTTTGTAAAAGTGGGTCAAACTCAAAAATGTTGCGCACGGTGTTGGTACACATTGACGTTACGTCAAAATAACGTTAAAATGTCATACCGTTGTTATAACGTTTAGAACCTAATACATGCATATTTTATATCTTTAACTCTTTACAACTTACTGAACTGTTCACGTCATAGAAATAGAAATTTACCATTTCCCCGCAAGCACCATTTAGCGTGGTACACGTTTCTCTAAAGTTAAGCGTAAATAATACTATGACGCTATATTTTAATACAAAAAATTCTTTTCTTCTTTGATGAGATTTTTGCAAGTACAAAATAGAAGGAAATTGGCAATAATTCGATTTAATTGCTGAAAATTAAATCGCATTATTAGAGAGGCCCATATTCGGGGTTATCGGGTCATTAGTATTTCTCCGTTCTTTCAACTTTGGTATTTTAGTCGAATCCTTAGGACTTCCTTTTCCGTTAGAGAATGAAGGGGAGCAGACATATCCTGCATCTCAAGATAAAAATTTGTTTATTTATTTTTTAATGTGTTAAAAAATTCATGTTATGCATGAAATTTAAGAAGAATGTTTCTAGCAATCTTTATTTTCTTGTGTATTTGCATCATTACCTACATGACTTTTCGGATGTTTTTCGATTTTGAAAAACCACATGCGTAATATAAAACAAATGTCGTAACGCTTAGTCAATATTTGAGCAAAATATAATAATGATTTTATTTAAAAAAAATTGTCGAAGTCTTAACGCTGAGACAATATTAAAAATAATAATAATAACTTTATTTTAGGCCTATTTCTATATTGTTTTTCTTATTCCAAAGTCGGTAGTTTCAGAAAATGCCTAGAGTTAAACCCGCTGCCAAGCCGGCGAAGCGGAAATCAGCACCTACGAGCGGGCCTAAACCAAAAGTGGGATCAGTCGAATCTACAGAAGTTTCGTCTGAGGAAAGCATACCCTGTACAGACATTATTGTTACCATGGTTACGACAAGTGTCAGGAAGTGTGGTTACTTTTTTCACTAGTTCCAGCAATGAATCTGATTTCAATGTAGAGACAGCCAATCATGTTGATACAACAGGTAATGAGATCGATGGTATATGCGGTAGTTTGGGGGAAAATGCTACAGAATAAATCAAACATAAAATGTTGAGGGCTAATACATTGATTTAGGACAGCTTCTGTCCAATCCGGTCCTGATGGTTGATAAGCAAACACTAACAGTCTCTAATGGTCAAGTAGTAATTGAACTGAAAGGGTTACAGTTAAAATTACAAATGTACAGCAGTGGACTGATGCATTTTTAATTTTCTCTTCAGTATATGCCACAGTACACCCTACATAATTTCTTTGGCTTGTTTAATTAAACCCACACTGTTTGTGTAGGGGCTAGCAGATAGGCTAACAGATATAAGGTGGCAGTTTTATAATGGTCAATTTCAAATGAGAATTCCAAGAAATTCAAGTGTTTCATGAAAATTTGATCAGGAGCTTTAGCTTCTGTACATGGTACCATCGTTTATTGCCCGGTGCAAAACCTTCCGTTGGGGGGGGGGGGGGTAAATGCTATGACTATAACAATTATTGGGTTTGTGTGAAACAGCAGTGCCATTAATTACATAAATGTTTGAATTGTAGCGGGCCTCATCCATTTAAAAAGGCCCGTCTGCTAAATATCAAGATGCTTCTAGAGATTTTTCAGGTCAAAGGTACCCATTATAATACAGGAACCAGAGACTTTCAACAAGACCACTTCAGCCTTGAGCATGATTCCCCAGTGCAACACAATCTGCAGGACCTAGGTTATTCCCCAGTTAAAGTAGAAATTTATGCAGCTTATTTACAAAACTCTGATTATAATAGGAAGAGTAAAGAAATTTTGCCAAAGGGGTTTTATGAAGGTTTCTAAATTAATGGTCAAAAGGGTAGTTACTAATTGTTTTAATTTAAAGTCAGCTAGGGATAATGAGCTTGGAATTCTGAAAAAAGTTTAAAAAATTATGCTGGAAGAGTTACTGGCCCATTCCATTCAAGACCCTTTCCCAGTCTTAGGCTTAATTCAGCTGTAGGTTTAGTACCGAAAAAAGATGGATTATTTAAGTTGATTCATCATTTATCTTAACCAGAAAACTTGAGTGCTAATTCCTTTATTGATCCATCTTGCTCCTCAGTCAATTACTCCTCATTACATGATGCAGTTAGGTTACTAAGTTTGTTAGGTAAGGGGGCCTTGAATTGGGAAAAATGGACCTCAAGTCTGCATTTAGGTTGCTTCCTGTTCACCCAGCAGATCTTTAAGCTTTTAGGATTTAAATAAATATTTTGTGGTGTCTTGTAGTCTTTTTGAGGAATTTTCATCATATTTAGAATGGATATTGAAGCAACAGTCTGGTGAGAAATCTGTTGTGCATTACCAGTACTAGTACTTAGATGATGTTTGGTTTCCTGGTAGGGCAGGTAGGAATACACGTGATGAACTCATATCATTCTTTGTGGGGCTATGCGAGCAGTTAGGTGTCCCCTCAATAGCTGATGATAAAACAGTGTGGCCTTCCACTCCCCTGACCTTTTTGGGTTTTGAGTTAGATTTGTTTGAAATAATGTTAAGAATCCCAGTTGATAAGTAGAATAGTTTAAAGGATTTGAGCAACAGTTTTATGTCAAGAAAGAAGGCTACCCTAAAAGTATTTAAGGCTCTTGCAGGTTTGTTGAATTTTTGTTTGCGTGCCATTCTGTTAGGCCGGGCATTCACTAGGCATAATTCATGACATCATGCAAGGGGTCTGTAAACCACATCACTTTATCAGGGTTTCTGTGGTGATTAAGGAGGACTTGAAAGTGTGGCTTACTTTTTTAGATTTGTTCAATGGCTGCTGTTACTTTCCACAAATTGACTTTGTAAACAATGATCAACTCCAATTATTTACTGTTAGTTCATGGATTTCAGAATTATGTTGTGGCACTTTCTTCAAGAATCATTGGTTGTTTTTTAAGAGGCCAAGTGAATGGGTTGGTACTAAAGTAATCAGGGACATAACATTTTTTAGCTTGTTCCAGTTTAAACAATATACAGTTCTTTTTTTTATTTATACAAAATTTTATTCACATAAGTGAATGGGATTGGGCAGCAGGCAAAGCCTATTTTAGCCCTCTCCCTATACAGTTCAAGGCTTGTCTTATTATCTTGTGGGTCACATCCGATTTGGCATCCTGATGAAAAATAGATAATAGATAATCTGTCATATTCTAAGGTAAGAACATATCTGTCAGGTACAAGCTTTAAATGTCAACTTGATGGTACTTGAGACTTTGTTGTTATGAAAAAGATGGTGGTAGGCATGTCATGACTGCAAAGTTCTGTAGATGCTAGATTGCCAATTATATCAATATTATGGCATGATTTTGGGATTTCAACAAATGGTGATGCCATGATTACTAAGAATAGAAATTTCTGTGAAATTCTTTCAAAATGTTACTCCTCCTACAGTTTTGGTCTTATTTCAAGATAACTTGGCACACAGGTGGACTATGCTAGGATACATGATTCTGTGCATCGGTTTTTATATTGATGAGTGGCAAGGATCATTTTTCTATTTATTGCTGTTTTAAAGTTTCAGGTATCAACTGCTACTTTTCTCTTCCTTTGTTTTAAGTATAAACCAGTAGAGCTACAGTCTCGACAGAGACTTCTGGTTTTGGTTATGCTAGAAAAAATGGGGGGGGGGGGGGAGTTCCAATTTTGGGTTATCCAGATTGAAAGCTAATATATGGTGGCAGGGAAAAGGCGGCATGAAATGGTGACATCTCCTCCCAAAAATCAAATTTATGTTAAGGTATGAAATTATAATCTGGTTCTACATTGCAATGGCAAAGACATTGGTCAAATTCCATTATGTGTTTAGCATTATAGCATAAATAATTCTTTTGATTCAATTTAAGTTCTGTTATCAAACAACAATTATGGAAAATTATTTGATTTCAGATATTACCTAGATTGATTTGGCGTACTGCTAGGGACAACCTTGCTCTTTCTAAAGTTGGGTTTTGAGTTTATAGCTTTGTTGTTGGCCCATCAAGGGGGGTATATTTGTTGCCCAGAGTTCACTTTGGTTGATCATACTCTACTTTAAGAGGATGGGGTGCACTTGTCAGAGCAAGGCAATGAGATATTTTTTGAAACTTTGAGGAAAGCATTGAATAATTTTAAAATGTCAAGGGTGGGCTTTAATGGCCATGGCACTCTATTTCACTGACTAAATAATGTAAAGCACACTAAAATAGACACACAATAGATGTAGCTGATGTGATTGTTTTATACACATTTGTCTTAGTATGCAATGTTAATTTATTTGCTTTGCCATTCTTTGAAAAGGAGGGGGGGGGGTTATCATAAGCGTTCAGCTACCGCCATTGTGGCGGTGGACACATAGTGTCCATTGGCGCAATCTTTAGCTGAACTTAAATAGGGTTATATTTAGTGAGCATCTGTTCCCAGGGCTCGCTACAACTGTACATAATTATTTTCAATATGTGTGAAATTTCAATTTGCTTATTTGTGTCAGACTGGATGAAACATTTGCAATGTATTATTTGCCAGTAGGTTGCTTAACAGCTTCATTTGTATATTTGCTTATTTCATATTCATTTCTATATTTGCCTACTTCATGATGATTTTCATTTACATGTATTTGCCATTTGGGTTGTCAAAATCACCCAATGTATTTGCCCATTTCATGATGATTTTCATTTACATGTATTTGCCATTTGCCATTTGGGTTGCCAAAATCGCCCAATGTATTTGGGTCGGTAACCTTGGTTACGATTGTAACCAGTAACTAAATGTAATTTCCTGAAAATTGTAGTGCTGCCATGGCCATTATTCGCCATTAAACTTTTAGAAATTTATATATGTGTGGTTTTCTCTAATAATTCGATTTAATTGCTGAAAATTAAATCGCGTTATTAGAGAGGCCCATATTCGGGGTTATCGGGTCATTAGTATTTCTCCGTTCTTTCAACTTTGGTATTTTAGTCGAATCCTTAGGACTTCCTTTTCCGTTAGAGAATGAAGGGGAGCAGACATATCCTGCATCTCAAGATAAAAATTTGTTTATTTATTTTTTAATGTGTTAAAAAATTCCCACCCACCAACACCCTATATGTAATGTATGAATATATAAAATAAATTGTCTGTTTGGTGTCAATTTTCTGCTGCCTAAATTTTTCTATTTTCAGCCTTGTACATCTCGTAGTTCAACACCTTACTTCGTCATGGCGCACTGCATGGATGTAACCTCCGATGGCTGTTGATGTAACCAACTGTTACCGTACCCGCACCAATGAAGTTACAACTCTCTAGATGCGTTCCAAAATCTGTCGTTGGACTTGAATAGTGATTTATATGTGAACCTTGTACATCTCGTAGTTCAACACCTTACTTCGTCATGGCGCACTGCATGGATGTAACCTCCGATGGCTGTTGATATAACCAACTGTTACCGTACCCGCACCAATGAAGTTACAACTCTCTAGATGCGTTCCAAAATCTGTCGTTGGACTTGAATAGTGATTTATATGTGAACCTTGTACATCTCGTAGTTCAACACCTTACTTCGTCATGGCGCACTGCATGGATGTAACCTCCGATGGCTGTTGATGTAACCAACTGTTACCGTACCCGCACCAATGAAGTTATAACTCTCTAGATGCCTTCCAAAATCTGTTGTTGGACTTGAATAGTGATTTATATGTGAACCTTGTACATCTCGTAGTTCAACACCTAACTTCGTTATGGCGCACTGCATGGCTGTAACCTCCGGTGGCTGTTGATGTAACAACTATTACCGTACCTGCACCAATGAAGTTACAATTCTCTAGATGCCTTCCACAATCTGTCGGTGGACTTGAATAGTGATTTATATGTGTGTGAGTATCTTGCCCCAGAACTCACTGGTGTCTTACATGTGACTGATTTTTGTACGATTCCCGATTTGTATGTATAATGGATGGAATAAGACTATGCAATCTTTAGCTGAACTTAAATAGGGTTATATTTAGTGAGCATCTGTTCCCAGGGCTCGCTACAACTGTACATAATTATTTTCAATATGTGTGAAATTTCAATTTGCTTATTTGTGTCAGACTGGATGAAACATTTGCAATGTATTATTTGCCAGTAGGTTGCTTAACAGCTTCATTTGTATATTTGCTTATTTCATATTCATTTCTATATTTGCCTACTTCATGATGATTTTCATTTACATGTATTTGCCATTTGGGTTGTCAAAATCACCCAATGTATTTGCCCATTTCATGATGATTTTCATTTACATGTATTTGCCATTTGCCATTTGGGTTGCCAAAATCGCCCAATGTATTTGGGTCGGTAACCTTGGTTACGATTGTAACCAGTAACTAAATGTAATTTCCTGAAAATTGTAGTGCTGCCATGGCCATTATTCGCCATTAAACTTTTAGAAATTTATATATGTGTGGTTTTCTCTAATAAATTAACAATTAAATGAATTTTTCAAAGTGCGTGAAAATGCGTGATTGCGGGGAAACGGTATATGCATGATTTTGCGTTAGAAATAGGAAATGGTATATGCGTTAAAATGCGTGACTGCGGGGAAGGGGGTTAAATGAATTTTATTTTACAAAAGTATATATAAAAAAAAATAAAAGGGCACATAATGTTTAATGTTAGAACTTCTTTTTTGAAATATTTAGATGTTTATTAATATATCTTAATAATAAAATTTTTATTACTGAAATGCCAAAGGCACTCAGTGAATATTCCTCTTTCTATTTATTTTTTTCACTTGTCTGTCTTATAAGGAGAAAATTTAATATATAAGTAGTATTCCCTTTCAACCTCCTTCAATATTTTTTTTTCAGTTATGTCATTAAAACAGGCGCGTAGCATTGTTTTTGAAAGTGGGGGGGCCAACCTGAGCAAAAATTTTTTTACTTACCTGAAAAACTTGACGAGCAAAAAAAAAAAAACAAAAAAAAAACAAAAAACAAAAACAAAAAAAAAACAAAAATTAAAAGTTGCCCGAAGTCGAAAATCCTATTTCGTGTGTGTGTGTGTGTGTGTGGGGGGGGGGGGGTAGTGGCTAACTTTTTTCAAGACCAACTATCTTTCAATTGAAACTTTTGGGGTAAATTTTCTTTATAACACTACCCTTTGCTGAAATGTGGGGGGGGGGGGGGCAACCTTCCCTTCAGTAAACATTTTCTATAGTAAAGGTTATGTCGGGAAAAAAGTGGGGGGGGGGCTGGCCCCCTGGCCCCCCTGATACTACGCCCCTGTAAAAGTCTTTTATTTCTATAAAGCGTCCGCATGCGCTTTGGGTGTATAGATAAAAAAAATGAGAGTTAAAATTTTTATACTTCCTACGTTTCAATGGAACTGGTGTCATTTTAAATTTAAAAAAAAAATAAGTATCAATTTAGTATATTGAGGGGATGAAAAAAAAGGAGGGATGGAGACGTTCCACCATAATTGAAAATCTGGTTTATCACGAAAACTCTAAAATCATTTTACTATTTTTTGGTGAAAGAAGGGGAGGCGGGGGGGGGGGCTGTTTTAATGCATACTTCGTTTAGTAGGGTATTTTTTGTGGAACGATATCATTTTGGGGTTTTCATATTTTTTTTTCCTTTGGTATACATGTACACATGATGATTAAGTGTAACAAATATTAATTAGTGAAAGAATCTCCAACAAGCTCCGGGGTTGAATATCGAGGACGGGTTGGGATGGTTTCTGCATGTCCACAAGTACTTGTAAGCTGGTACTATGGACCTGATTTGGAAAAGCCACGGCGATAATAATTTGACGCTCGCGACGTCATGTGTACGCATTGAGTAAAATGACGTTTTTTGTACCTGTGACAAAATGGCTACACTTTTACTGATGCTTTCATTTATTTCATGTAGACCATTACTGTAAAGATTGTGTAATTACTAATTGCAGCATTAAATGTTCTTTCAAGCTACATACATGATTGCTTTATATCTTACATCAATTTGTATATTTTTGATATGTTATTGAGACATATTTAGTAACAATACACTGACTCGTGCGTGCATAACAAAATGGCTACAGTTAAGAAAGCCTTCCTAATATTTACGTTGGAAAAGTAATATAAAATATGTAATCCAATTAATCTAAGAAATATATGTACTAAAAGATTATTCACCAAAATTAATATTTGTCTGGGATTTATGTCTGGTACACGTCTCCATTTCGGCTAATGTCAGTGTAAGGAAACGATTTTGTACTGTTAGACATTTTACTTACGCACTGTAGATCCAGTCTAAATTCATGAATCTGATATAATGATGTTAAAAACTCAACAATATCTTAAAGAATGCATATATTCTATTGTATCCCCTAAATTTCATTTAATTCAGAGAGTTGTAAGTGCATTTTTTCATACCATTTAGTTGCGCTACCAATAATTGATGTAACGTCGGACACGGCAATTTCGCCGTAAATGACCAATACTAAGTAACGCCTCGTCATAGTTAAAATAATTTTAAATTATTTAAAAGAAAATTTTAAGAATTATTCATTACTTGAGATAACATAATTAATTTTATTTTTAATTTAAAGTAAATATGACATCGCGAAACCGCCAATTTTTTTTCGACATAAAGAGTTAGATATGGTGGTACCAACACCGTGCGCAACGTCAAAGGTAAATGTCAAATGGTCAAATTTAGAGGTGCCCAAAAGAAAGTTCTTGTCTCAAAGAGAAAAACTGTGAAATAGGAAAAGCATAGTCCCACCCAAGCTTTGGTGGGAAAGCTTGATAGGCAGACAGAGAAAAAAAAACAGAGACGGATGGACATGACAAAAACCATATTCCCCTGAATTTTTTATAAGGGGTACATAAACATGCTGTAGTGGTAATTAAGAAATTAAGAACCACAATGCAAGAAAAAAAAACCATTCTCTTTCTTTATTTTATATGAATCTGTAATAAATTTTAAATAATGTAAAAATTAAACAATTGATTTCGAGATTATTTGTTGTGTACACTGTAAAGAAGTCATTTCTAATCAACCATCTTAATGTTTGAAAAGATCAATTCAGTTCTAAGGAATTGATTCCTCACATCAGTCTATTTTAATTTTTACAGTATATTTTGAACTTAAAAATACTAATGTTCTTGGGAATCTATAAAATCCACCAAAGAACTACCAAAAGATATCCAACAACGAGTATGTAGTTTTATTTTCTTCAAATAATGCACAGTGGATGACAAATTATTTTTGTTGACTTATCAAGAATTTAGACCTCCTATTTCTTACATGAAGATGACCAATAAGAAAACTTAGTATCCAGAGAAATGAATGATTTACAAAGCAGCTGAAGTTTCAGCAAATACATAAAAGTAAGCTGTCATGATGTAGCATTCTTCGACCTTTTCTATATTTTCGTAAAAATGCAGATAGAGAGTTACCGGTATTTCAGAATGAATTGTATAAAGTAGCATTTAATGTGTATTCTTCACTGTTTCTATTTCTTTATATGATAGACCAATTCAAGCTATGCTGTTATGAATGGGACACCAATGGAATTAGATGTGTGCAAAATGCCAGAGAGCATGGTTCGGAATTTAACACACATGCCAGCTCTTCATCCAACCATGATTATGGTAGATTTAACAAGTACGAAACCCCCCTCCCCCACCCCCGAAAAAAAAGTATGCCTATGATCGTTTATCTGTATTGTTGCTGATCATAAAATTTATAAACTAAAGGAATGATATTTATTTAAAAAAATCACTGCCTAATACATTGTACCAGGGCACCAACGATAGTTAAAAACGTGGGATAAATCGCCTTATGGGCAAAGCCCATTAGGCGTAAATTATCACATTGTTTCCAACTATTTGATATCCCTGGCTAAGTGTACCAACTAGACAGTGATTCTTTATACATATATTTCCATTGAAATAAGATTGAAAGTTTTATCTTCATTAGCTCCTGACCTATTTCTTGCCTAAATATAAATACCGGTAGAATGATCAAAGTATCAAGTCTACGAACTTTCAAAGATTTATCACAGAGAAAAGAGATATAAATATAAAATTATTGATTTGTATCTATGTTTTGAAAGTACACGTATATAGAGCTAATTAATTAATTAAATTGTTTTCTGAATTTCATATATTTAAAAAATGTACCCTCTTGAAAGGCAATTCATTTGATTTTTAATATTATTATTATCAATTATTATAAGAAATATAAACGTTATTGAAAATAATAAAGTCTAGAATTATCCAACTAGCTTTCAATTTGATTAGACAACAAGAGACCTGTTCTTACTGTGAAATTGATTCACTTATTTATCTGATTTTTAAACTTTCAAGCAAAACATCCACATGCAGGAACGTCAAGGATATCAAAAATGAAAACAGCTGGTATGTAATGCAAATATCCTTTGAATTTATTGTAAATTAATTATTTAAAACATGCTTTGAATCTCCTAAAGATTGTCAAAGCTGGATGCATATGCGTTTTTTGAAAACATTAGGAATATAAAATTGTTTTTCTAATCTGGGGGATTACCTGAATAGAAAATTAGATAAAAAAAATTATGTTTAAATTGAATTAAGTACGATCTTACCAGTGTTACATATTTTCAATATCTGATTTTGAGACTGCGCCGGGTTCTCCTACCATTGACACATTAATGTACCACTGTAAAAAAGAAATAGATTTTTTTATATATTTTTTTGCTATTAATATTTCTTACTATTTGTCAAACGTATATACAAATATTCACTGCAATATGTTAATTAAGAGAAGGGGTATAAACTCAATAGTTTCCTAACAGCCCTCGTGCAAATTAAGAGCTATTCAACTTTTATTTACTTTGACTTTCTTTCGATCTTTACCTCTTTTATCTTAAATAAGTGTCAAACTCCATACGCTGATGCATTATATTCATCTGAATCATCATTTTATGACCTTGACCTTTCTTTCCTTGAGTTGACCTCACTTTTCTTTTGCCAAACCTCATATACTGATACGTACATACAGAACTGTTAAGCTTACCTGAGCTGAAAGCTTAAGTGAGTTTTTCTTGATCACATGTCTGGCATCCGTCTGTCTCGGGATATATATGGATATAACGAATTACAAAAGTATTTTCATAGGATCCAGCAACTTCCAATAACTGAGTTTTTATGTAATTTTCCATATTTATTTAACACTTATTCTGTGGATAAGAAATTAGAGTTTAATATCTTAAAATGAATTTTAATACATTCAATACCTTTGTCGAGGTACAGGCTGTCCCAAAGTTGGAAACCAGAAGTTCCTGTCAAAGATGCATTTGTCTCATGGGAGACTGAAAGTGAGAAGGATTGATTGGAAGAAACTGACTTTTCCTTCAAGTCGACCGAGTCTGATGAAACTGTGGAGAGTGACCTTTGGTAATCCTTAATTTTTTGTTGGTCTCTTTTAATTTGAATGTAACAAAAATGGGAAATCACAACTCTTTGCAAGTTTGATTACTGTTTAAATTTTTGCTTAAAAAAGTAAATAATATATCTGTTAAATTTAATCATTTTGTCAGTTAATAATGTGTAACAGTATAAAGGTTTTAAGCACAAATGTCATATATATTTTTTAGGGCAGATCCTGAAAAGAAATTCCTTGTTTATGTGTGTCAGCTTATGTAACTCTTTTGTAATTCAAAAATGACAACGATTTGTTTAGTGTATGCCCTTGCGACAGAAAGTTTGGATGAGGCATCACCATGTACAAAATACTTAACCTAAACATAAAAACACGACAAAAATCATCAAATACATTCTCTCGATAGTTAATGAATAAGTGTACTACACAAAGGATATACATCGGTATTTATACCCTATTAAAAACCTGTAAATCATATACTGTTTTATAATAAAACACATTTTTCATTGTTAAAAAATCTTCAATCTGCCTCTCAAAGCACAAGAAATACCACATTTTTACTAAAATGATGTGATGTTGACAAGTGATTTGTTTATAACCAACTGTATATGGATTTAACTACTTACTTATATGGGATTTAACTATTTATCTCTTTTTATTGCATGATAAGTTTTATTGTCGATTATTATGCTAATTCAGTTTGAAGTTGCAAATTATACTTTTCTAAAAAAGAAACGCAAAGTAGAATTCTAGTGACACATTGAACATAAAGATTATTTAATAAAATGGTGCATTGATAAAACAGAAATGTGGTAAGCAACAGTAATTCTGTCTAAATGTCATGATTACTAAACAATTTTAAAATTATAGTCAGTTTAAGACCATTAAAGATCAAAATCTGGTATGCCCCCCGCAGACACAAACGGCATCTAATGGAAGCTAATGCGTGTAATAAAAGGTGTATAGGAATACTCTCCCACTCCAAATGTAGAACTTGAGTCAGCTGCTGGAGTGTCTGGGGATGCGATTGTCTATGGCAAATCATATTAATCCATTTTGTCCAATGCTGCTTAACCTGCATTAAATCTAGCGATTTAGATGAATGTGACTGAAACAGGTTGTTGTTTCTTTGCAAGAATAGGTGTGTCAAACGAACCATATGTGGCTGTGTATTGTGAGATTGCAAAAGGCTCTAGGATGCTGCAAAATTGAATGGGTATGTGTAGGTAGAACATGGTTAGAGTACCTTTTACCGTCAAAGTCCATTGAATTCGAACCAAATCAATCTTACTTTCTTATAATACCGTTTTCCATATCATTACACAACCAACACCAACATTTTTAACGTCCTGAAGGTAGTTATCTGTCTAACATTCATTACAAAGCATAAGCACTCTTAAACTTATCTGAGGCTTTCAGATAAACATTCTGGACTAGTATGTTAACCAAAATGTTCAGCAGTGATGCTGTGGTTATACTCTATTGATCTGAGATCTTTGAAGTCGATATTTGGGGTGTTGTGGGGTCGGAACAATGGCATGTATAAACCTCTTGCAATAATTCGTAGTCAACTGAAAACGGTCTTGTTAGATGGTCTGTGTAGTTCAGGAATAGCTTATGCTTTAGATGACGTCCTTGCATTACATTCATACAATTTACGTTATCCTCGGAAGTGATTGGACTGTGTGTAACATTAAAACCTCTTGCAATTGTAGATTGTGGTACCCCTGCTTCCAGTCGCCCATTTTCCTTTTTGTGCTATGCAACATTCAGATGCAGCATTTTTAGAAAGCGCCATTTTTCAGATAAAACCAGATTCAAAATATCGAGAACCCCCAGTTTTGATAGCTCCTTTGTATCTGAAGGAATTGCATAGGAATTCAACAAATGAAAATTGAAATCAAAATTTTTGGGGAAATTTTGCGAAATCAGGTCTTTTTGTCTCTGAGACTTGTAGAATAGCTGTAAAGTTAACAAATGCATTAAAAAATCATGCATTTAACTCGAGTACATCGTATCCATACAAAAATTAAAGGTACATGTATGACGAAACTATCATGCTTTTTTCAGGGCATTGTTCCTACCATGCGTCTCTTTTTTTGAAGAGTATATTTCATTTTCTGGTTTTATGAGGGATACGTGAAAGTTATATTTTTGTGTGTCGTTACAGTAAACTTTTCCCGTATAAATTAGGACCGCCCCCTTTTCTCAGCCTTAACAATGCTACTTAGTCACCCCCTAATTGGAAGCATTCATGTAGGTAATTTCGAAATATCCTGTGCTTTGCTGTTTTCAGGCTCTTGTCAATGCAAAGCATATAAAATGTTAGAATGTTCAAGTTCTTGAACATGGCTTCCATCTCTTACAGGACCTTTATGTATTACCAACAGTTCTACCTCCACCCAGCAGTGATAGAAGTGTGGAGAGACCAGCAAGCCTCTGATGTACAAGAAGCACGGGCGTCGAGCCGGCAATTACATTGCAATGGAGATGTATAGGTGATAAAATGTTATGTTTTTTGTTTAATGATTATGTTAGAATTTGTTTTTTTTTTCTGTGTTGTAATTTAAAGTGATATTTAAAATGCAATTTATTTATTAATCCATTTCAGAGTACTGTAACGAAGTAGGTGGAAGTTGCTATACATGTATGGAAAAAGAGGGTTTGATCTGAGATGTTCGTTTTTTTTTTTTTAGCAGAATAGGTTACCAATAAACCAGATAGTGACTGACAGACATCTTCAGGTTGCGTAGTTGATGCGTAAGAACATACCAGATACGACACATAGCATCGATGTGTGGCATGCAGCAAATATAATAGAAATAAGCATTACTCTTTTAATAGGTGGGAGAAAGTAGTGCACATAAATCATGATAAATTTAGAGCCATTACATAAGTATTACTTACTGGTAACTGAATTAGTCAAGATGAACATATAAGTTATGTTTTTAAGTTTAGGATTTACTAAGTAGTTGTTGGCAGGGGATAAAACGTCTGGCAAACCATTTGTATTGGGTATCCTTAGCACCTAATGACGAAGGCAATGAGCTTAGATGGGAAAAGTGGACCAGTATTACCTACCATGTACAGAACATTCACGAAGGTCATGGACAACTTTTTTAACGGTGTGAACACTTTACCCAACACTAGACGGGAGAGGTGGTTGAGACCAGGTAAGATACTTTTACAATGGCAGAAGTTCTAGTTATAAAGTACTTAAATTAAAAGATATATATTACGCATCATATGGCTATCATTTTCTGTAATGGAACAAAAACAAAAGAACTTTATTCGGTAATAACCAATATTTGCCCCCCCAAATCAAACTTTGATGGAGATATATTCAATTAAGTTCTTAAACAGGAAAGTATATGCTGACTTCAAAGCACTGAATACTTTCATAAGTAATGACGCCATATGTACGTAATGAAGTCACCAACATGACGTAAATTTCAGTATTTTATGAAATTTATAGAAAAATGTACATATTTCGTCGATATTTTGAGTAAAAGTCACCGAGCGCATGTGTGTCCAGGATCAATATTTTGATATAATGTGTAGAATGATAATATCAATGACATATGTCAATATTGTTCCTGAACAATCTTGCACTCCATAGATTTTAAAGCTAAAATTGTTGAAATTTTGTCCATTTTTTTCCTTTTTCTGAAAAAGGATATAAAATCAGACTAGTTTGTGACGTCATAAAAACAAAAATTGTGAATCCACTGTTTTGACACTATACTATTTTCTGTTAATTTATATTTCTTATTACAATTTATTGAATTCAGCACATTTCAGGAAGTTTTCAAAATTTGACTTTTGATGGGACAAGTATATGCAATATACCGCATATAGTTCTTTAGGATCGGGGATGACTTAGTGCAAGATGTTTGGTATTAAAAAAATACCACCGATTTTTGTTTTATTTTTAAATTTCAACTTTTTAAAATTAATTTTTTTTTGTAACTTTCAAGATTTAAAGTGATGGAGAAAAAAGAAACTATTGTTACAGTAAATAGCGGGCAGATGAAGATGGACATCCCCATGCTCTCTCCATTATTTCAAACTTCAAGTGTAGATGCATTCCATTAAGTCATAAACTAGTTTGCACCGAGGATGTATAAATTCTCCTACTTTGGATTGCGAAGTCGGTATGTTGTCTTGCTTATTGAACAATACTTTTACCATTGATATTTCCAATGGTACCCAGTCATTATAAAAAGACAGTGACATACAGGAAATAATATTATCTACAAATTAAATATAAGACACATTGTTTCCAATTATAGCTTGGCCTCAGCAGCACTTCACTAGAACGAGAATTCCAACAAGGATCAAACAAGAGGGGGGGGATCTTCAATCTAACATTGTATTTCCAAAGCACATGAAGTGGAATACGCTGTGAAGAGAGTCAAGACGCAAAGTATTTATGGTAAATTTATTTGACATCTTCATTGTATTATTATCACAGATAAATATATACATACATATAAAAAGAAACATGAACAGGTATAACATTTGCTCATTTAGATTTGATGGACATAATTCATTTTCAGAGTATGTTGATGTTCTTACAAATGCTGCTACGACAAGGGCCATCAACATGAAGATGCCACAGTGTGGTTGAGACACTGGAGTTGCGCCACCGCGCGAAGGATCAGTATGTGCATCCCCAGAAATACGATGCAATGGGTTAGCTGCTGACAAGGTTCCGGAGGAATTGGGCCATGCTGAATCCTTGGATATGTGTCCCGGATTTTCTGGACTGCACAAGCAGTAAATGGTACACGCACTTGTCTCCCCAACCATCCCCAGCACCATCTAGCCAGTTGACTGTATCCTATGTAGCGTATACGCCTGTTATATATTACAAGATTAAAACGTTTTTTGATGAATAAATTCGCTATTCCTTTCATTATATTTTTGTAATAATATCTAAGTATGTGAGGGTACATTGTATATGTACATTGAAGATACCGTTATTGATTTATACTGTTGTTGTTTACGTATTTTAAGTTACTTATTTTTAAAATTTCCTGTTTTGATTATTTTTATACACGTTAAACTATTGTTGTCTTGTCAGTTTTATTTATGATTTTGCAGTAATTTCATATTGGTGGTGATGTCTGTTGTTTTGATTTTTTAACTATAATTTTTATCAAAGATAGATTATTCTTGCATTGCTGTTGACGTTTTACTTATGTTCAGTCTATTTTACAGGTTTTTTTTTTATTTTCTTTGTTACTGTTTTGTTCATGTATTACTATCTAGCTGTGATTTTTTTCCCTTTTATTTGACATTTAATATCACTTGTTTGAAATGCAAAACCGTTTTTCATCCATGGAATCTTAAATTTATGCAGGCATGATATACATTTGTATATAATGTTTTCATTATTGATCTCATGGAATACTGTTTACACATATATTTAAATGCCGTTCCCTTCTTTAAGATTCTTTAAATCATGAAACTTAGCCAGTTTTTTGTCTTCACTTTAAAATTCTTTATATTTTTGTACTGACCAATATTCATATTTTAATTTGCATTTCAAATTACAATGATACACTGTACTAACCTATTATTTTTGGGGAGTTCTTCATACTGTTGTCGACACACATATTATATATGCATCACATAGAATATCTGCATAGCTGTTGTGTTATTGTTGTATATATATTTTTCTTTGACCATAACGCTACAGATCCCACAATGCAAAATAAGTGCAATTTACGGCGCAATATTTTTTGCGAACTTTTGGGGATAATTTGTTCTTTCCTCCATTGGTCAATTACATATAACTAACTTTTACTCCCTTATTCTAGACACATTATTAAACTAATCTGTATATTTTATCCATCTCCCAACCCTTTATAGTCGTTTCTACAAGTGATAAAGTCGTTTGATTAAAATTATTTGTTAGATTGCTGAAAATTCACTTCAAGCGATTTTATTGTCTGTAGAGACATATACGAGGGCTGTCCCAAAATTTCGTAGACTGAGCTCATATCTTTTAAAGAAATTAATGTATTTTTATAAAATTTTCATGATGGATAAAGTGTGTTCTTGGTTCCTGTACAGGTATGAAATAATAATAATTTGAAAACATTATATTTCTACGGTTTTTTTGTCTGTTTTTCTCTAATGGAGTTGCACAATGGAACTCTTGCCAATTTCTTAGCTTGTCTTTTATTTTAGTTACTGTTATTCTCATATACACAGAAAAACCGTTTTAGCCATTTTAAATACTAAGGATGAGAAGAAGTTTCATAATCTACCAAACATTTATGACAGGTAAATTTCTGTAAGAGTGAATTCAGGATCAAAATACTTGATCATAGTCCAGTGCGCCGCTTGGGCCAACACAGCCGCCATTTTTTACAAATTCGGATTTCAACCCCATGTATATAAAACGTTATAAAATTCATATTTATCAAAGCATAAACACCAAAATTTGAGGAAACATAGTTAATTACCCAAGAATTTTTATATCCATGAACAATATACGGGGTATTTATTACTTCTCCGTAGGATTTTAAATATAATATACCAAATTTTAACTGCAACTTTTGGGTATTGCGCCGCCTTCCTACACCAGACAGTGAAATGTGTCTTTTAAATTGGAATAATATGTGGAGTTACTCCATATTTGTCCATAAAATTGTTAGATAGTGTTGGTTTAATCTATGTACGAAGTTTCATTAATGTATGACATAGGGTTCCTACAAAACAACGCTTGTCTACAGAATTTTGGGACAACCCTCGTATAAATGTTTGGGAGGTAGCTAAAACATACTTATTGGCTAGAGAATGTGCCTAGAATTAGGTAGTGAAAGATAGTTGTTTGACCAATGATAGAAAATGGAGATATTATCCCAAAAGTGTGCAAAGATATTGCGTCGTAAATTGCATTACTTAGTACGTTATATGTAGCGTTATGGTCAAAGAGAAATATATGTATAACAACAACGCTACAGATCTGCAGCTACACATAAAACTGATGGAAGGAGACAGACTTGTTGTAAACCACTATGTTCTGTGATGCACGGCTTCCTAGGATTCTCAAGAACGGTCATTATATGTGGAATTTCCTGGTAGCACATAGACCCTGCAATAGTAGTCATTGTTGGGCAGCGACCACAGTTGCAACTAAAAGTATTTCAGTCTTTGTGTAATTCTAAAAGGTGAGTATAAATGTTGCAAACTTGATATATTAAATTACTTGCGGTCTGAATATGTTAATCAAATTTAATTCAGTCCTGAGCTTTGATGGGGGGCGGGATCTATATTTGTAACAACTGACAAGTTCTCAAAAGAACTTGCTAACAAAAACTTAACCAGAATTTGTGATTGCTGATGCAATAAATTATTCATTTCAAATTCCATAAATCATTTTTTTTAAATACTGAAAGGCTCTGCATCGCAAAATTCAAATTGAGTTTATGAAAGTTATTCTTATTTTAGTTTTTGTAAAACAGAGATATGGTCCGGTAATAAGTGTACACTTGGCATTTGTGAATCTTAGAAGGAGTTGTGGAAAACTTTTTTTCAGATAGCTAAGAAGACAAAATATGCCAGTCTGAAGTGATTCTTTGCCGGTCCAAAATAGTCAGATGGTACATGTATATTGCAAAAATAAAAAAAAAAGCATAACATTTATTTTCTTAATTAAACTTTACTTACAATAACATTCAGTTTTCAATTTCAAATCCGCGATCTTTCGTTTTCTTTTTTGTTGTTTGCATATATAAAAATACTTGATTACATCGCTCTTGGGTACGTGGAATTCTATGAAGTAAACGTGATTGTTTTAAACATTAATACATTTGGAAATTATAATTTACCTCGAAAATGAGTTTTTTTGCCGGGATGACCGGCAGAATTCAACAGCTCTTATCGAAGTAAAACAGGAAGAGTATAATCATAATTGATCACGAACATATAGCTTTACTTCAATGTAATAAATAATTATATAAAAGCCAATTAGGACAAAATATAGGAGAAATAACTGTCAGTCATTGTTCCCAAGTCGATCTTGTTTGTGGCTTCCGGGGGACATACAGCCGTAGATTCATTGTCTGAACTCGATTCAGGCTTGAAAAGATACTGTTGTGTGACCAAATTGGTCATCTCATTGATCTGTTCCTCAAATCTTGATGAACCTACCTACCCATCGCTGTTTTTGTCACTATCACCACTATAACTGTTGTCTGAATTCGAACCATCGTCCTCGTTCTGACGTCACACCAGCAGAACCTCGTTTCGAGTGTTTCTAATTTCTTTTGATTAGATTTCCGGTGAAGGAAAAATTAGACATTCTACAAGCGGAATAACTCTTTTAATACTTCGCGGATTTAGATGAGGTTTTCTGCTTTGGTCATTTTGTGGCGATACATGTAAGAAACAGAAGAACTGCGAATGATATAATTATTCTTCCGCCGACTTCCAAGTAAGTTTTTAAAAGTCAACATATTCAATGATTAAAAAAAAGATAATACTAGATTTTCATAAATCATTACTTCTTTTTGAAAATCAAGAGAGATAACTCCAAAAGTTTGGTAATATTTGTGTTTTTCACTACAGAAATCAATGGAAAATGTAAAATATTTTTAAAATAACTTTCACCTAATTCACCCCTCCAGTGACACAAAAAGTTCTTTTTATAGGTAATATGGACTGTTATTTCACAAATTAATACCAAAGTTTTTTTGTATGTCACGGGGGGACATACAGTACCCGCATCGTTATTCTTTACAATTCCATATGTATGAAAAATATCGTCTACTCCCTTTTTTCAAGAGCTGGAGTTATGGATTATTTACTATATAGCGCTGGTATCAAGACAATTCATTAATTTCTATTAAACTGTTCTTTTTATTAAACAAAGAATTTATGGCAAAATTGTCATTTATATTGAATTAGATGGTTGCAAAATGTAGGAATGAATCAAAAGTTAGAGTGCCTTTGTCTTATTACTGTAGGTATTGCATATTAAAATCATGAACGGAAGGAGGACTAGGGCATGGTAACAAAAGGGAATTCTATTTTAACAGAAATATGTAGTGATAATCTTAAGCAATTCTTTCAACAACAACCAATGGACCATAAAAGCTGAAACTTTTGCGGAATCATTCTTGAGTAGTGTAGATTGTAAACTGTTCAAATCATGACCCTCGGGGATAGGATGGGACCACAGAATGGAATCCTAGTTTTACATTGAAATATATAGGAAAAAATCTTGAAAATTCTTCTTAATAAAGAAGTCATAAAACCTCAAACGTTTGTGGAAGCATCCTGGGGTAGTGTAGATGTTAAATTGTAAAAAATCATTATTCCCGGGGGTAGGTCACGGCCACATTAGGGAATCCAAATTTTATATATAGGAAATACTTAGGAAAAAATCTTCAGAATTGTTTTTTTTTTCAAAACCACTGGTCAATAAATGTTCAAATCATGAATCCGGGGGGTAGGACGGGGCCACAATAGGGAATCTAAGTTTTGCAAAGAAATAAATAGGGAAAGTATTTAGAAATCCTCTCAAGAAACAAAGGTCCAGAAAAGCTTAACATTTTGTGGAAGCATTCTTAGGTAGTTTAGATTCTTAATTGTTCCCATCATAACCCCGGGGTAGGGCGACCGAGACCACATTAGGGAATCCAAGTTTTACATTAAATATCTGAAAAAATCTTCGAAAATCTTCTTAAGAAAAAAATGGTTTTTAAAAGCTGAAACGTGTGTGGTAGCATTCTGGGTTATTGTGCATTCTTAATTGTCAAAATCATGACCATTTGGCAGGATCACTATAAAGTTTTACGAGGACATACATAAGAAAAAATCTTAAGAAATCTTCTTCACAAGAATCACTGTGTCATAAAAGTTGAAACTGATATGAAAGCACTCTAGTGTGGTGTAGATTCTTAATTGTTCAAAATATTTGACCCGGGGAAGGGCGGCACACAATAGGAAATCCAATTTTATTTGTAGAAATATAGAGGAAAACTCTTTAGAAATCTTCTTATCAAGAACCAATGGACCATAAAAGCTGAAGCTTATGTGAAAGCATTCTGGGGTATTGTAGCCTCTAAATTATAAAATAATGACCAGATGGGATGAATGTAGAGCTGGGCCAAAAAGGTATTATACAAAGGGAAATCTGGTAAACTACAGCATAACAAACGATACTTGGGTACAGGATGAAGCCTAAGGGCTTCTTGTTTGATTCGTGAAAAAAAAACATATTCAAAAGATGATATTTATTATGTTTGTACATGGAAAAGTATAATAATAATAATAATGATAATAATAATAACGATAGTATATATTCAGATTTGTAGTAACCACTTGAGATATCACTGTGAAATCACTATTTTTTATGCAGGGTTAATTTTTTTTTCAAACAAGATGTCTCTGTCGAGACTGAAGCTCTACTGGTTTGTACTTATAACAAAAAAAGAGAAAAGTAGTTTGGGGCTTGAAAATTATACAGCAGCAATAAATAGAAAAATGATCTTTGATTAAGTTTCTCCTTGTGGTAAGATAATGCAATAAGACTACAACTGTAGGAGTAGCTTTTGATAAAATTTTACATATTTTCAATTTAAGTTACCATGGTAACGCCATTCATCAAAATAAAAAAAGTAAAATAAAACCATAATTTTTAAATTTAGTAACCATGGTACCACCGTTCATCGAAATCAAAAACCGATAACCAGAATTATGTATCTAAGTATAGTCTTCTTGTGTGCCAAGTTATATTGAAATCCGATTTAAACTTTAAGAGGAATACATGTAGCATATTGAACAAAAGGCCCGTGGGCCTTATAGGTCACCTGAGTATCATGCGACAACTTTCCAACAATTGAATTTGATTCATGTTTTAAATTAGAGGCCATGGAATTAACAATTTTGAAAGAGGCACCATTGCTTATCATAATTATACACTCAGCATGCTTATTTTGGTTACCTAAAACCCAGAGGTAGATCATAGTAACAAAGAGAAAATGCATTTCCACTTTAGAAAATTTCAGAGCCCCTGGGTCAGGGCTTCTTCTGTTAGGGCAGGTCAACAGTTGAGCTCCCCATCCCACAGGAACCACTAACCCTGGGGCCACATCTTTGAAAATTTTGGAAATTTAAAAAAAAAAAAAATTTAATGCTGTTGACTTATACCAATTGAAAGTACTCAGCTATGTTAAGGAAGGTCAGAGTTCACATTCCTTGTACATCGTATTGGATGTTCAATTGTGACGTCATTGAAATTTAACAAGCCACACAAATTAATTAACGACATGACCATGCGTAAATAATAACTTGAATTTATTTATTTGATCGATTATTTATAAAATCTTGTAAAATTGCAATACTTGATTGCAATACAGTCGAGTAATAGAAAAAAGCCTTTCCTCAAATATGACGTCATCAGCCTAGATATGACGCAGCACAGGTGATCCAGAGGACTAGATTCACTGGTTTAATAATTATAAGATTGCTTAAATAAGTATGATATTATTGCTAATTTTAAAACCTAATCATAAAAACTAAAAGAAAATAATTTATTTAATACAATGTGTATAGAATATGAATTTATCTAGTAGCATTGAAGCTGTACAGGGGTAGGGAATGTAAAGAATATCTCTAAAACGATGAGCGTATTCAGTATTTACATCAAAAGTGCAAGGGCATAGACTATATTTTCTTTGATCTGAAATTTGGAATATTTATCGCTTATATAGTGTATATTTTGAAAACTTCTGGGAGCTGATCCTGGTCTGCATAAGATTATTTTTATTCATAAGAGAATTAAAGCGGAGTGGAAATTATCAGCAATTATAAGCATTTTCGGCAAAATTTGAAGTATTTCGCAAACAGCACTGACTAGCTCCCAGCACTTTTTGGGTAAAGGAAATAAACTTCTTTTGGTGTGTATCAATTTTTTTTCTTGAAAACAAGCGTATGCCCTTGCACTTTCCATTTTATAGATTCAGCATAACAATTCTATTTTTATACAAGTCACGTGACCAACAGCTGATACGTGAGATAGTACTGGTAATAACTACGACCCAGTCATATCCCTTATTGATAGCTATATTACATTTTCTAGATCTATTCAGTTGCTTTGTTACAATATTTTATAAGAAGTAATACATATTAAAATCGTGCAAAGGTCACATTTTCCATATCGTGCCTTAACATAGCTGAGTACAGACTTCAAAGCATAAAATTATTTCAGACTATGTTAACCCCCCCCCCCCCAAGTACCTCTGTCCCAGGGGACAGGAAATTAACAATTTTTTGAAGAACCCGTTTTTTTGTCATAAATATATACTAAGATCATTGGCATTATACCCAATAACAAAGGAAAAGATTTTCAAAGAATTCAAGCGTTTTCACTATATAAACATTAGAGCCCCCCTCCCCTCCCTACCCCCAACCCCAGACACAAGAATCTCTAATCCAGGGACCCTGAAATTCAAAAATCTCAAAGAAGCATCCTTCTTCCTCATAACTATGTACATAGTTCATTGGTTAAATACTCAGGTGCAGAAAAGGAGAGTTTTAAAGAATTCATGCATTTCACTATATATTCAATAAAGCCTCGCCCTAATACCAGAACCCCAACCAAGTGGCCATGAAATTCACAATTTTGGAAGAGGTAGCCTTATTCAACATAACTTTGTACTTGGTTGGTTTATTTAATACCCAGGAGCAAAGAAGAAGATCTTCAAAGTATTTTTGCATTTTCACTATATAATCTATATAGTCCCACCCTACCACTAGAACCCCTGACCCTGGGGCATTACATTCACAATTTGAGAAGAGGCAGTCTTATTTAGCATAACTATGCACTTTGTTAGTTTATTTGAAATGTCCACAAACAGAAAAGAAGAATTTAAAAGAAATAATGCATTTTCACTATATAGCCTGTTCAGCCCCGCCCTAGCACTGGAACCCCTGACCCTGGGGCCATGAATTTCACAATTTTGTATAGATCTCAATGCTGGTTACAATCATACCAACAGTTTAACTGCTTGATGTCCATGAGTAAAGAAGAAGATTTTTAAAGATTGCACTAATTTTAGTGGTTTTTCCCCACCCCCTGGCTCCAGGGGGGGGGGGAGGCAGGGACCATGAAATTCACAATTTTGTTTCCCTTCACCCATAGATGTTATATACCAAATTTGGTTGAAATTGATTCAGTGGTTTCAGAGAAGAAGCTAAAAATGTTGAAATGTTAACGTACGACGCACGACGAACCACGCACGACGAAGGACGAAAACAGATAGCAATAGGTCACCTGAGTTTACTCTGATCAGTAATGCTAAAAATGAAAAGACCTAGAAAACAATGTCCCCCATGCAATGTAAATGAAATATTTTACGACTGAACAATTCTTTAAGCATGAAATCAAATGCCCATGAACCTATGTTATTCTCCTCAAACCATAACAAATTGACCCATAAAAAATATGTGATTTTACAATAAACAATTTTACAAAACATTTTGAGTAAATGTATTTGGATAACAAAAATGTCATTAGTTATACAATATATAAAGAATACAATGTTCTATATTATGCTGAAAAGATAAGTACACAGCGGATGTATAGGTTATTTTCTAAGCCGCATGTTCTGGGAAAAAGACATTGATGAAAGTGATATTGAAAAGAGATTGAAAAGACATCAGTATTCGACGTTGGATCCTGATATATTAAGTCTTAAACTTTTTTTGCAAAGTATATCTTTACTTCCTATATACATACTAGTAGCTAAAATAGAATTCAAATAAAAAATGGGGGTCATTATGCTTCTTTTTGTGATACAGAACATTTATTTTGACCTTTTTGCACTGAAAATTGTGTTAATTAAATATTGCATCTTCGATGTTTTTCCTCCAATATTATGATTCAATTAAAACATGAAACAACATGAAATTTAAGTGTATTAAAAAAATACATTTTAAAATTGTGAATAAGAAAAGGTTTTTAAATTGGATCGAAAATCATTTTGAACTTTCTGCACCAATAAAATGTGATTTTTCTGGCATTGAAAATTTAATGATCAAGAAAATTATTTTAAAGTCTTTACGTTTTTTTCGGAATGTAAGGAAATAGGTCAAAGTTATCTTGACAATCTAAAAAAGAACATCTAAAGTGGGGGTAAATGATGTAAATTTTTAGAAAAGAGTATATATGATAAGAGCTAATTTTGGCCCCCTAAAAATCAACATTTTAGAATGACATTCAAATATGTTTAATTGATATTTATTTTGTAGAAGAGATTATATTAGAAATATTTCCAATATATTTTTCACATCTATATGCACTCACTACCTGTAAATGACATGAGAAATAATGTTATTTTTGCTATCTAACAAAAAAGGCAAAAATATGTTCTATCCTTGATGTTTTTTTCTTCTGGGATACATAGGGCGCAGTGTAGAACATACGTATTTTTTCTGTCACTAGTTAGTATTGGAAAGATACATCTTTGGTAAAAATATAAATCTTTTTCTAGGCTGCGCTCTATATTTTCTGGAAAAAAAACTGCTTGAAAATAAGCAGTTTTATACAAAATATGCTAAAATGGCGGGAAAACGTTATTTTTATGATGTCATATTTCTAAAATAACGGCATTTTGATCAAAATGAAAATGACCAATAAAGGTCACATAATATATAGCTGTACAAATTAAAGCTATGTATAAAGTACAATTAAGATATTCGTTTTAAGGGGCCAATTGAGACATTTACCATATATCGCTCTTTCTTAATTTATTTCAAAATTGGCTCAATTTTTTTTTCTGGATTGTCGGAAAATATTTACTATTATATTTGTCACACTGTTTTGAAAGAATTCACAATAAATAGTTTGTAAAATAACTCCCGCCACAAAATATATTCCTAGTTTAATTCTACATTGTACTTGAATAGACTTTAATCGCAGTTTTTCATTGAATATAGTTTAATTTGCATTGCAGAATCAAGATTTAAGGTAGGATTCTTCTCGTATTTCTAATATTTAAAAATTAATGAAATTTTCACGGAATCAAGAAGACAATACCAGTAAATGATAGTATCAGTGAAATTAAATTTGACCGTTTTATATTAGAGGCAAGGTCAGGTCAAGGTCATTATTTTTTTCCTTGACATGAAGAATAAAAAGTAACTGTTGCCAATCATTTGATACCTACTTCTATATCAAAAGTTTAATGATTGTTCTTTTTGCTTAAAAACATATAACTATATCGGGTCTATAGCATGATAATACCAAATTTACATAAATAATTTAGCTTAACTGGATATTAGCTAATCCGAATTTTTCTCTGTTTTTCTTAATTTTTTAGGATAAATTAGTCATTTTCATATGCTTCCTATATTTAACTTTTTCTTATTTTTACATATAATAAAGTAGTCTTATAAATGTACAAAATGATACAAAAACAAAAAGTTTTAATCGTTTACTAATAGAGAAAGAATACTTTTTATGAATTTTTGGCTCAAATCTGCACTTTGATAGGAAGCGTTTAAAAGCTAATAAAGTTCTAGTTTGTTTGCAAAATCACATTTATTTGATATATTTTCAAAGTTTAGTCCCTCATTATTAATCTAGCTTACATTTGAAAATTTCTCCAAGACTTCGATTGTGTAAAACTTATAACTAAATTCATTGTTCTATTATAATTTTGAGAGGCAGAAAAGAAGATATTTTCATACGCCACCATTCCGCCAAAAATATAGTCCCTGCTAGTTTTCAAACGCAGTTTATCATTTCTATTTAAAGTTGTTCAATTGTGATGAAGAAAGAAAGATATGGTCTTTTAAATTCCCTACACCTCAATATATAAGACATATAAGCAAATATACTTTTAATGTTTCATCTAGTCAGTAACCAGAGAAGAATCCTACCTTAATATTCAAACATGATACAGCGTGTTATGAATAAAGGACAGGACCAAATCTGCTCAAAAGCTCAGGAGGATCGAACGTCCTTAAAAGGTGTATGTACAGGGAAACCAAATAATAATAAAATTGGTACAAATATTAAAGAATCTTATCTCGAAAGATAAAACCAAGAATGAATGAACTTATCACTCTATATGAATTGAAGAACGTCCAAACCTAAGAAAAAATGAATTGATATACTTTCACTTAACTTATCCAAGAGTCGACTGGAGATATCCTTATTTCTTTTACTAACGCACAGATCGCGAGTTATTTCTCAAACATTAAGCAATGAAAGGCAACAATCAGTTTAAAAAAAAACAAGCATGTTTAGGATAGCGCTATTACACAAGAATTAAATAACACCTTCTTCATTCATCTTCAAAGCTGAAACATCAGATTCCATGTAGCATTCCTTGCCATCCTCCTTTCTATTGGTGTCACATATAAAACCTTCGCTGGAAAACAAAAGTTATTAATGCAATATATTTGCCTTATCAAGCCCCCTTTGAAGAAGGGAGGGCATATTGCTTTGTTGCTGTCTGTCTGTCGGTCGGTCGGTATGTCGGTATGTCGGTCTGTCGGTCCATTTAGTTTCCGTTCATTTTGTTCACAACTGTTGCACATACTGAAATAAAATTTGGTATACAGGTATATCAGATAAATATCTAGGTCAAGTTCTGTTTTGGGTATAATCGCACCATTTTTGACGGAGTTATGCCCATTGAACTTACAAAAATTCCAATTATTTGCAGTTTGAGTTCATTTTCTTTGGAGAGGTTCACATATTGAAATGGAATTTAGTATACAGATTTGTCAAATAAATATCTAGGTCAAGTTCTGTTTTGGGTATGAGTGTACCATTTTTGACAGAGTTATGCCCCTTGGACTTTCAAAAATTCCAATTTGTGGGGGAGGGGGTCATAAGTGTTTTACAAACATCTCTTGTTTTATTTTAGTTTCTGATATGGTAAAATACAGTTGTTGGACTTTTTTGTATTTTATTCATGATTAATAGGGAATCTAATATCATCATATATTTCTAATAAATGAAAAAAAAGGTTCAGATCAAGAATAAAGAACATTGTAAGACTATCTGCCTACAAGAGCAATTTACCGAAAGGGGTGATTACTGTAAACCAACTTTTATTCTCGTGTGAGAAATTTTCGCGAAGTTCGCGAGGGCCTTGTTATCGCGAATATTTCTCGCCGTGAACCAGTCCATGATGTCTATATGAACAGATCAAAAAAGGTTTGATCGCGAAAATTAATCGACGCGAACTAGTATAATCCCGGTAAATCGCGAAATAAAGTCGTCGCGAATAAAAGTTGGTTTACAGTATTTAAAAGAAATAAGACTTAAAAGAAATAGCCTAAGCGGATTGAGTAGAAAGACTAAACTCTGTAAGCGGTATATCAATTAATTTTTATGCAGAACAAGTTTTAAAAGAAGTTTTAAATTTTAATATTAAATCTTAACACACAGAAATATTGAGCTAGGAATCTAGCTTCAGCAGATTATACGTGTACCTTTTATTGGAATTTAACCCCCTACTTTAAATTATAAATCGTATAATAAATCAATATTTTTTTTACACTATCTAGATTTCGTTCAAAGAGTAGACATAATTTGCTGTTTTGCTGTTGCTAGATGGTTCTTACAAAGCGAGTTACATTTTCAATGCTCAGTATATTTCTCACCTCATATGTAATTTGCCCCTTGGAAATGTTTTGTTCAGAATCTCTTTCAGTTTCATAAGAATTGTTGTTAAAAACTGCAGTCTTTGAGCATTGCCTAATTTGAAGGATAGATGAAAGTTTTATATCTGTAATTTTAGATATATTTAAAATATGTTTTAAATGAATGCTTGTTAAAACTCAAAAGCAAACTGAAATGTTTCATACTTTTTTCAGCATTAGGTTTACCATTTCGTATATATTTGTAGACGATTTGTACAAGAACTGTGAGAACAACGCCTAAGATGAGACCGCCAATGAAAGATCCAACTGTCACACCGGCTCTGTTATCCTCTGCAAGAATATGTCAGAAACATAGTTTTTAACAAAAACGTCATTACTTCTTTAGAAGCATTTCGAATGTTAAACAGCTTTAATAATTTATCAACAGAAATAAAATTAGATAATCTTATATTGGGTTCGCGTACTTATTATTCCATATACATAGATTGTATTTGCTTGATTTTTAGAGAAAAAAAAACCCATCGTCGCAAGTTGCACACAATTATAAATTTCGATGGAGACATGCTCTTATGACTTGTTTGCTGACTAACCTGGGATTAAATTTTGTTGTTGCAACTGCTGCTGTGCCAGAATTTGTTTTGCTAGTTCTGTATAATTAATCATCACTGGATTTGACGCAATATGGGGCCGACGTTCATAAGACACAGGTTTTCTTCTTGATATTTGATCTTGAGTTACACCAACTGGTTCTTCTGTGCTAAGGTGCTGAGGCCTTATCCATGGTTTATACTCCATTGTAGTTTTGTCTTTTGGCCAATGTTCATAAGACACATGTTTCCTTCTTGCTTTAAGATCATGGGTTACACTAACTGGTTCTTCTGTACTAAAGTGCTGAGGCCTCATCCATGGTTTATACTCCATTGTAGGTTTGTCTGTTGGCCGACGTTCATAAGACACAGGTTTCCTTCTTGCTGTAAGATCTTGGGTTATTTCAACTGGTTCTTCTGTGCTAAGGTGCTGAGGCCTTATCCATGGTTTATACTCCATTTTATCTTGTTCTATTTCTTTTGGAGGCATTAAAAAAACACATACACATAAACCGTGTGATATATAAATCTATGTAAACATGTACCTGGCAATCTGTAGTCTAATCGGGTAAATAGCAGTTTATACCAAACTACAGACACATTAACTAAATATGAATATTTTCATACTTTATAATGTGCAATTTATTTTCAGGAAAATCAACTACATTTATCTCACAAAATTTACCATTATTATTATTAAAGCAAACAAGGCAACAAAAAATAAATTTTACACATCATCTATTTACGAGGTTCTTCCAAAAAGTTCGTGGACAATGGCGTTTTTGTGAAAACAAATGGTTCTGTATAGATCTGTTGAATATCAAAATAAAGCAAGTCTGAATGATTTAATTTATATTGATGGAACGTAATATTTTTGTAAAAATCGGGGTCCTTAAAGATCACAGATTGCGCGCACGGACCAAGGTTAAAAAAAGATAAACTCTGATAAAAAAAAATGTTCGGATTAAAATGACTTTTTTCTGTATAAAACAAGTCAAAAATTAATAAAAATTGTATATTTATGTAGAACCATTTATTTTCACAAAAACGTCATTGTCCATGAACTTTTTGGACATTGTAAAAATAATTTATGCACTATATAGATAAACCAGTATGTGTTAATCAACTAAGTACCATGATATCAAGAAAAAAATTATGTGATTGTGACCAAATAAGCCAAACTCTTTGATTGATAAGGGAAATAAATACATTTATTTCCTATGTAGCTTGTAATACCAGCTTTAATTGTTTTACAGAGTCTGGTGTAAATTTCTACGCACTCGGCTTGAGCAGGGGGAAAATAAAACCTGACGTCACTATGCATACTTTCTCTATGATTAAAACCAAATAATATGACCTCATAATGAATTGAATACGTAGTTATTTTATCAATATAATGAAACACAATTGATTCGACTCTGATGTATAAGCCTTTAAAGAATTTTAATTGGTACTTAGAAAATAAATTCGTTATTCAAGTTATAATGATGCATGTGCAGTTTCTCTCGGGTTGTATTCCATATATGAAATGTATGGAATAAAAAAAAAACCCAGGTAAATCCCTGTACACCTTTGACTGAACCTGGATAACAAATATTTTAACGAAACTATAAAATAAGACGGATAAATGATAGGAGAAGTGATTCAAAAATATTGTTTGATCCTAAATACCCGGAATAATTAAGACTTAAACCAATCTCCTGCTATTCAATTTGTTTTTAAACACGTTAAGTGAAAATTCCTTCAATTATTGAAATTAAATTGTCTGTAAGAATCCATATATTCAGAACAATAACTGTATATTTGTTAACTGTATATTTAATTAGATACATTGCCCAATGTACCCCGAACTTTAACAGATATTAAGAATCTCAAAAGCAACCTGCTGTGAAATATAGTACACCAACTTAAATGATCTTTCATGGTTTTAATTAAATAGTCATTTGATTGACTTTTAGAGAAATTCTACATGATCTGATCGTGCATAGGTGTACATGCACAAATGTAATCAATCCTGACCCAAGTAACTTTAAGTCTGCCAAAGTCTTGTCCAGACAAAGATTCAGTCATTTTTTTCTTTGCATTTCTGTTCTTTTGTGTTCCTCTCGTGAACAAAAGGTAGCCCTAATTTAAGCTTAACGAGGCCTAGTCGAGTGCCCATGACTTTGTGCAGCTTTTTAATTTCATGTAGTCGTTTGTGAGACAGTACAGTTTTGCCAAATATTTTGGTTTTAGTACAAAATTAACATTAGCTGTAACTTCTACTGGTCTGGAAATCTGATTTTACGACAAAAATTAGTGGAAAACGCTGAAATTGCTCTAACGACGTCACCATTTACAGATTTTGTAAGCAATGTATGACGCTGAGGAATGACATATGACTCGGTGGTATATTTAAGACGCCCATGGAAATCATACTAAAAACTGATGACAGAACACCAAAAAAGACATTATTCTAGAAATCTAAACATTGCTATGCTTTACCGAATAAATCATAAGCCCCGATAATTCATCTGCACTGACATTTATATATTTGGTAACATAACAATTTTATAGGTATTGGGTTTTGAAAAAAAATAAATTAGGTAATTAATTCCTAGACCGAACGAGATGATGAACATTTTTTTCAGAATTTGACAAATTGGTGGCTTTTTAAAACAACCCTCAATGACTTGAAAGAAGAAGAAATCCTTGGGGCAAAAATAAAAAAAAAATGTGATAATATGGGTTTTCCCCCGCAAATTTCCATAGGGTCCAATACACAGCAATGTTAAGGCTTGAATAAGGGGGCGGGGCCTTATTTATACGGCAAAAGTTTACTGTGACGTCACACAAAAATATTACTTTTATGTATTTCTCATTTTACATGAAAATGAAATAGTTTGCAACTTTTAGCTGTATAAGCATAATAAAAAAACAATAAAACTTGTCAATGCATTTTAAAAACTTGCTAGTTAAATCCCATGTGGCTGGTTATAGACAACGCATTGATCGCGATGAACTTGTAAACATTACGTCATTTTGGGAAAAATGACGTATTTCATGTACTGTGAGAGGCAGATTGAGCTATTTTTTAATAATGAAAGATGCGTTTTAATATTAAACGGAATATTATTTAACAGGTTTTAAATAGTCGATTAATACCAAAGCATATCTTTTGTTCAGTGCTATTATTAATTAACTATCAAGAGAATGTATTTTATTAATTATGCCGTGTTTTTATCAACAAATTACGTACATTTTACATCGAGATGCCTCATAAAATCGCACTTTCGCTAGGGCATACATTTAAGAGATCTTAACCATTTTTTGATTATAGATAAAAGATATTTTTCTTAACTTGAAACCGTTCACGGAAGCCTAGTGGTAGAGCGTTCGCTTTGTGATCGGGAGGCCCTAGTTCGATTCTCGTTCTCGGCGCTGCGTCAAACCTAAGACGTAAAAATAGGTAACGACTGTTCCTTCGCCAAGCGCTCGGCATCAGAAGTGAAAGTCACGGGTCTTTCGGATATGACCTTAAATACGTAGGTCCCTTGTCACGGTAGGCGATAAAGAACCCTCACTGGTCAATGGCCTTGAGTACCGAGTATAGGTCTAAATTTGAAGCCCTTCATCGGCCCTTCATCGGCATACGGTGACTTCTCCATAGAAGTGAAAAATTCTCAAGAAGGACGTTAAACAAATATACAATCAATCAATCAATCTTAACTTGAAAAGTGCTGCTGCTTTCTTTAAATCGAGGGTGTGATTTTATAAGTACACACAATATTTGGTTAAAGTCGAACATATTTCGACATTGGCTTATTTACCTGGAATTTTAACTATTAAAACGCGAATTCCATTCAAAGCAGCAGCACTTTTCAGAAACTACAATGTATGCAGAAACAAATAATAACTAGAATTTTTAATTTCCACCAGGGTATGCCCTTGCGATATTGAAATTTGTTCATGATCTACATTCAGTACACGAATTATGCATTCATCACGTGACTGTCCATCGATGGAACCAAACTACATACAGTACAGAATGGGTTACACTGTGCTATTTCCATAAGTATTTGTGTTCTGTGATAATAAAAAAGCTTAATTAGTTTTAAAAAGGTCCCCCTTTTTTGCACGTCTATTTTCTGTTGATGTCTCATAGTAGGCTTTAACATTGCTGCGTAGTAAAAATTGACACCTTTTGAGATTACCCTCTAAGAAATCGGGATGGTAAACATTCGATATTTTAATCTTAAAACAATAAACACAACAGAAGTTATTTATTATAAAGAATAATCAAAATCCATTGGGAAATAATTTACTCGGCCTCGTTAAAGAACTATATGCGGTATTAACCAACATTTGCCCCCCAAAATCAAACTTTGACGGAGTAATATTTAATTAAGTCCTTAAACAGGGGAGTATATGCTGACTTCAAAGCACTGAATAATTTCATAAGTAATGACGTCATATGTACGTAATGACGTCACAAATATGACGTAAATTTCAGTTTTATATGAATTTTGCAGAAAAATGTACATATTTCGTCGATATTTTAAATAAAAGTCACCGAGCGCATGTGTGTTCAGGATAAATATTTTGATATAATGTGTAGAATGATAATATCAATGAAATATGTCAATATTGTTCCTGAACACACATGCGCTCTATAAATTTTAAAGCTTAAATTGTTGAAATTTTGTCCATTTTGTCCTCTTTCTGAAAAAGGATATAAAATCGGAAGTTTGTGACGTTAAAATCAGAAATTGTGAATACACTGCTCTGGAACTATAATATTTTCTGTTAACTTATATTTCTCGTACAATTTATTGAATTCAGCACATATCAGGAAGTTTTCAAAATTTGACTTTTGTGGGGGCAAACATATGCAATATACCGCATATAGTTCTTTGGCACTATTTTAGTAATATCTAAAAATTAACATCACAGACCCCCACTTGGAATTGACCCCCCCCCCCATTTTAAGTTTTGATTTTAAATAATTATATGTATGAATTCTTAAAATATAGTTGATAAAAAAGTATCATTACTTTTCATGTCAGAATCCAACCTCTTTAATAATGGAAATTTAAAACTTTCTTTTCAATAATGAGAACATGATTAAGCATATTTATATAAAGCCATGTTCTGGCCATGTAGACTCAATATTTTTCAAATCATATAACCCAAGAGGTAGGGGGACCACCAATGATTACAAACTTTGAGAAAAAAAATGAATAAACACAAATCCAAAGTGACTCAGTAAGCATGTGGTCCAAGATTCGAAAGATTCTAAATATTTTCAAAATTGTGCGCTTGCTTAAGTGTTTTAAAATCTCGTTTCTAGACATCCAATGCAAGTTACGTATAGTGGCATTCTGCAGCGATTCAATATCAAAAAATATTTGCTTATTCTTTAAAAGATCTAGAAGCAGTGTTTATGTATTATTTCATAAGAGATTTCATACAGCAAATATAATATAATATACAAATATCCTTTTATGAATTATTTTTTTTTATTTAACAAGATGACAAAATACACCATCTTGAACACTTTCGACATCATACCTTTCTAAAATCTGGAACAAAATAACAGCATACGACAAATTTTATTACCTGTCCATGAACTAGGATAAATTCATTCTTACCGTTCTCAAAACCTAATCTGCAAATAATGTTCAATCGTATTCCATATGTATTGTATGAAGGACTACAACTTGTATTGATAATCGTCAAATTCTCGCTCAAACCATTGAAGCTAAAAGCTAAAGATTCCAGCTGATAGGAGGGCGTATAATAATTTTCGTCAAAATCACTCCATCCCGAGTTATATAAATAGTTGATTTTTACAGTGCATACTTTTTGGCAATCACATCTTTCTAAAAAATTAGAAAACAATATAGTTATCGAATTCCTTAATACTATAAATCGGTTGTATAAAAATGCAATATATTCTAAGAACAATTTTTAGGGGTCTTTTATCGGCATTTGTTTGCAACACAAAATTGAAATTTATACTTTTTCTAAAATTTATATATCAAAGAATAATGAAAATTAATTGATGAACTTTAATGTCATCGTTAAAATTTTTGACGAGGATTACATTGTATTTCATGATCAAATATTTAGCATGATTGTCTCGATACTAAACATTTCAAATAAAACAGATCAATAAACAATTAACTTTACAAGAATGAAAGATCAATATAATTATAAATTCATTTCTGTATGATGTATTGAAGATATAGAACTTTTATATGACTTAATGAAAGGCAAAATATGACATTTTTTTTAAAAGTGAAAGCTCTTGGATTTATTTGAATTCACATTAAGTGTACTGTTTATCAATTTAATTACCTGATTCAAACCAGTCCTTTGCATCTTTTAATGAAAACTTGCACGCTTTTCTTGATGCAAAATTAAAGGGTGTACTCAGGCAAACTTCACTGAATGGAAACAATATCACAGTAATTTTTTATTTTAAATAAACATTTAAAATTAATTCAAAATCTGTGTATTTTGACATTTTTCAATAAAAAAGAAATGAATACTAACAAACGCTTAAAAAGTCTGTATCATCGTATTAAAAACATAAATGAAAATTTATATGAAGTTTTTTTTTTTTATTTCAGATATGGATTGCATCAAAGCATAGAGTATTTGTTTTTATAGAATCATATTTATCTGGAACCCAGCCTAGTTTTTTTTTTAAATATGCTAGTTATTAATATTTGATAGTATTCATTATTCAATATATATTATCTTTCACTCTGAAATAGATTATTGAATCCTTTTTATATACACTCTATATAAACAGTCTTTTAGGGAATCTTGATAGAATCGATATTAAAATGAAAGGTGTTAGACAGATGTGTGTAATGCAGAGATGCTCGTAAATCTCGATTAAGCAGGTAATATAGCATGAAAAAATATAGATTTGAGAAATGTTATACGACTTTCATGTGTACTACCTTTAGCATGAAACTTTTCGATAAAGCTTTTCAAAGTGTGAAAGTGATCGCTATATAAATTAAAGTTTATCAAAGTGTCAAATTTTTCGATAAAGCTTTTCAAAGTGTGAAGTGATCACTATATATAAATTAAAGTTTATGAAAGTGTCAAATTTTTCGTTAAAGTAAATCCAAGTGTCAAAGTTTTCACTATATTGAACACATCTTATGTTTCGTCAAGTATTACTGACTTCGTTCAATATACTAGTATTTAAAAATTTTGTTGGTTGATTGTACAGTTGTCTAACGTCCCTCACGAGAATTTTTCACTCATATAGAGGCAACACCACTTGTCGTTGGAGAGCTCGGCACTCAGGGCCTTTGAGCAGTGAAGGATTTTTTTTTTTGCCAGCACCTACTGCGACACGGGACTTCGATTTATACGGTCTCATCCGAAGGACCAGAGTTTCAAAGTATTCATTATTGTTATTTATTATAGTTAATTAAAGTTTTCAAAGTTTTCAAAATTTCTTTTAAAGTTATCACTATAGTTAATTAAAGTGTTAAAATTTTCGCCGAGGTCTATCCGAGTATCAAAGTGTTAATCAAAATCTGTAAAAGTATTTAAGTTTTCAATAAAGTTATTCAAAGTGTCAAAGTGATCACTTTAGTAATTCATAGTTTTGAAAGTTATAGCTATAGTAAAGTATAGTAAACTATAGTTAACATAGTTTTTTTTTGTTAAGGCTGGTCCCTCGAATGAGACCGTATATACCGAGGTCCCGAGTTGAAATAGGTCTCTTTACCGGAGGACGTTAACCAAAAACAAACGAAAAAGATAGTTTGTTCTCCTCTACCACATGTTTGAACTCTCTCTCTCTCTCTCTCTCTCTCTCTCTCTCTCTCTCTCTCTCTCTCTCTCTCTCTCTCTCTCTCTCTCTCTCTCTCTCTCTCTCTCTCTCTCTCTCTCTCTCTTTCTCTTTGCTTAATAGCCTTGAGTGCCATAAAGTCAAACATTTGCAGCTTTCCACCAGAAGTGGTGGCGTCTCTTTATAAGCGAAAAATTCTCGAGAGGACGTTAACCAAAAACAAACGAACACTTTCATATCCTTTCACAGATTTGAATTTGTACTTTGTTCTCCTCTACCACATGTTTGAACTTGCATTCAACAAATACTGTAACGTTTAATACACTTCCTATAAGCACAACTGCTTCAGTTTGCAATGAGCGTAATTTGTTATCTCACACTCGCACAAAACAAGTGATATCTATGATAATTATATTTGCTGATTGAGTTGTATCTGATTTTCTTAAAGACAATTTTTGGTCAAAGTATTTAACAATATGATAAAAGTTTTTAACAAATTAAACAAGACTGCTGTATATATTTGTACAGTCTTACGCATATAGTTTCAAAGAACGAAATCTCTTCCCACTGTTGTGTTTAACATTAAATAAGACAAAACAAAATTATTGTACATGTAATAGCGTTTCTATAGAAGTTCAATGACGATATCAGATTTAATATTTTTTCACGAATTTTAAGTAATCATATTTTAAGAAAGCATTTCTTCAGTTGAAGCTAATATAAAAGCATTCTCTTTTTGAATTATAACGGAATTAAAGATTGTTTGTAACTTTTTTCAGAAAACTTCAATACTTATGTTCCTTGAACGATGACTTCACAACTGCATTAAAAACAAAAACAAAAACAAAAAAACAAAACAAAAACAAAAAAAAGAGGGGGGGAGAATTTGAAGACATCACGGTTTGTATACAGATAATTGGTTATAACTAACAAATATCATATATGTATGTTTTTTCTGTGCCTCATTATGCATAAGGTGGATTTATCAAAAAAGAATTGTTTAATTGTTATCATATGTCACTATATAGACAAACAGTCATGCTTTATGTAGGCCAGAGTTTCCTTTTATATTCATTACAACATCACAGAATGCAAATATATACGCTAATAAGCGCGTATCATGGTATTATGTCAGCAGAACAATTGCTCTTCATAATCCACTGTTCCACTGTTCACTGAATAAAGTTGTTTATTTCTTAAATATGCCCCTACGTGACTCCCCATATCCTCATTGCTTTTAAAGCTCATTTTTTTTATTTATACAAAGTTTTATTCACACCGGGATTGGGCGGCAACCAAAGCCTATTTTAGCCCTCTCCATATCTCTCCCTCCCTAAAATATCTATTGCATTCATTTGAATTCCATTTGTTTTGCGTATGAAAACTTTGCATATAAAAATACCTAATGACAATTGAAATGGAGCAATTTCATTATAAAAGTACGAAATTCATCTATGTTAGACAGTATTTACTATTCAACAAATAGCTGGGTTTTTTTTACATTACCAATGTGCTTTATCATCAATATAAGTCAAATCATTGGATTAAACGTTTGGAAAACCTGAAGTAATTAAAAAAATATATAAATAAATAAACTGTAATTTATTTGATTTCATAGAAGATAAGTATGACTAATACTTCACAAAAGTAATTATATTATTAGCATGTAGTGTAGAGATGACCCTTCATATTTCATATGTATAATAGTGTTCACCCTCACTAATGTGGTTATTAAATGAAACTTACGTTGCAGCAATTTCTTCATTCATTCATAATGCAATGCAATACATATCTATTGATTAGTTTAATGATAATAAATAAGAGGCTATCCAAATTTTTCTCAATGTTACCCGATACCCATTTCTACATTATATTTAGTTTTTAGGCATATATACTAGTTCAACATGATGTCTTACATCACTATTATTAAAGCAAATTGTTCTATTCTTTTAAGATTTTTTTATATCAAAACCTTTGAAAAGAGGAGTAAACAAATATTGCCTCCACTTTTTCATTTATTAATTTGAATTTTTATTCTTGAAACTCTAATTTCAAATTTCTTATACCGAAAATTGAATCTCTGGACCTTCTGGGTTTTCCTAGTTTTCACAATACCGTATCAGTGAGAATATTAGCGTGACGTAATATTAGCGATTTGTCCTTAAAACCTGGTATTCTAATTTTAGTGAGAAGCGGTTTAAGCGAATTTGATATGCTCACTTAACAATGCAAGGATTACAACTAAAATGCTTTTAGTTTTTAACGATATTAAATTTTAACGATCTCGGCACCCTCACCAACAATAGCAAATGCAAATCCTAGCTAACAAGTCTGTTTAAAAGTACAATAAATACATTTAATCAAGTTTTTTTCCTTTCTTCAACGTATTTTTTCCTACCAAATTCGCCAACATACCTGTTGATATCGTACATGTATACAGAACACCCACAATACAAAATCAAAGAGGGGAGCCACCCTGAAAAAATAAAAACAAATAATATGAACACAATTTTAAAAAACAATCGTTGTTTAATAACTTATATTTTATAGATGCTACACGATGTTGGATGATTGAACAAAATGCTGAACTTTTCAAACCTGCTTTTTTTTTTTATGTGGTCGTTTTTCAAACTAAGCTTTATTTTTAACAAATAAATTTAAATGATGTTCGTCAATTAAAGAAAATATAATTTCTTCCCATGATTATGTAGTAGATCATATGTATACCGGTATATGTATTTTATTTTGGCAATTTTACAAAAGTTCTGTATTGAAAGAAGACTATATAAGATCGTGAACTTGTGTCTAATCCTTGTGACTCTTTGTCAATCAAACTGTTTAATTCAATTTAATTCAACGCATTTTTATAATTCCTTTTCTATCACGTTCATTTCTGAATTCTGATTAGTTTAGAATATTTACCAATTTCAATGTTATCCCTTTCATAAATAACACAATTGATCACGGGTAACAATAATGAAACCTTTCGTAACATGTATGCGCGAGAGGTTTGCTGTTGAATTCTTAACACGTGATTTGTGCATTGAAATTACCTTAATAAGTAAGATGATACCAAAGACTCTGTCTTTGTAAGAAAACAATAAGTATATTATTAGCACCAGCAAAACATTTACAAGGTTCATTAATTTAATCATTTTCGAAACTTCTTTAATGCGAAAAACGTAAGCAGTGTGTGTCAATGCCTTTCAAAGAGAAATAAAAGTATCCAACCCTAAAAAAAATCTTAAAATCATATATGGTCGATCGCGTGCACGTGGCGCAGTGGTTACAGTGTCTGCTCTAGAGTCAATCCTTACATCGCCAGTTCGACTTTCACTGTGGGACGTGAAGACAGCTCCTTCGGATAGACCGAGTAAACCGAGGTACCCTGTCGCAGTAGGTGCTGCCTCGAAAAAGATTCCTCATAGCTCATAGCCCTGAGTGTCGGGCAAAGAACAAAATTTGAAGCTCTCCGGTGGCAAGTGGTGGCGTCTCCATATGAGTGAAAAATTTTGAAAGGGATGTTAAACAATATACAATCAATCATTCATACATATATGCAAATACATGTATGTGCAAATTACTTTGTAGGATTAAGGACATATGATACAAACAATTTTTTTCTTTGAAAAAATTAGATATCATTTCACAAGCTTAGAAAAGTGGATGGTTTCTCTCGATTTTCGATTTCATCCTAAGACACTGGAATATGAAAAACAGTTGGACTTATTACTAATATTTCAATGAAAGAACAAATATAGACAAATCACTTTCAATAAAGGTTTACAGGTGAAAACAAATTTCAGAATATGTTATCTTGGTGCTTAAAGTGTAATATAAACTGAAGAAAAATATACCAAGCCAGGTGCATTTTATTAGGAAAAGCTAAATTGTTAAAATCAGCCTATGTGATATTGCTAAGTTTTTGTCATTTTGTTCCTCCTCTTAAAATTCACCTGGCTTGTTATATTTTTCTAAAGTTGATACTACACTTGTAGCACCAAGGTAACATATTCTGAAATTTGTTTCTTCATCTACTTTAGTGATTTGCTTTATTTGTTTTTTTTTATTGAAATATTACTAAAATTTTCCTAGTCTGTTTCATTTTCCAAATTCTACAGAAAATATTCTAAAGTTTATTTATCATTAAAAAATCGTGACATGATATTTTATCTTTTCAAATATAAAAAAATGATTCCACATTGCCATCCATCACATTACACAGAAAATTATGCATACACATACAAGTTTTCTATCATATATTTCATCACCTAATACACTATACTGACCAATGACAGACTTTTAAAGGATTTTCATATGCAAATACAATTATATCATGTAGTTATTTCAAATGCTACATTGTACGTTTTAACATTTTCCGATTTGACAAATAAACACGAAATGGTGTGACCTGTCAGAGAGCATCCCTCCATACATGATAAAACGTTTTATTTTCAGAGGTTGTGTTGCTCTTCTCTTATTTCGTATTGTTTTATGGACTTTGAGATCGAATACTGTTCGTTATCTTCATATCCTTCATCTACTTTAGAATTATCATTGTTTGTTGGGTATCAATATTCCTGGATTTCGTGGGTCACTCTTACCCAAGAATTCACATCCTCACAAAAGTTTATTTTAACATAGTAATTCATTGAACAATCGTATTTACAGGTAACCATCGAATATTGACCCCCATAAATTAAAATGATTCCACATTGTCATCCTTCACATTACAAAGAAAAAATACATTAACATACATTTTGTCCCATATCATACCTTGTATCAGCCTAAATAACTATATCAGCCAATTGACCGAAGCTGTTAAAGGATATCATGTGATGGTTTTGTTACATGTAGTTATTTCATTGTTACATTGTAATTCAGCACCATCTTTTTTAGGTATAACAAATAAATAAGAAATGGCGATTCATAATAATATAAGAGAGCATCCAATCGGAATATGAGGAAAAAGTTTTATTTTCAGAAGTTGTTTTCCTTAACTATAAGGAGTGTGATATAAATCTTTATTGCATACTTATGGCACCTGATCCTGTCTCTGATGTTTTGCAGATATTTCTTCGTGCTGCGTCAGATTTGTACATTTTAAATTGATTGACCTCAAAAACTGTACAATTCCTTATCTCCCTATCACATTTAGAAAATATTGCTCTCTCTCTTACTAAATTATTGCACTTTCCTTCGCTATAAGATACAACTAATGTCTCAATAGCTTACAAGGAAAAAACACGAAAATACGATACCGCGATAAGGCTTTCTCTCCACGACTGCCGATATCAGGCTGCCTAAAATAAGATTACACGCCTATAATACATTGTTTTTTGAACATGTTTATTTCTTGAACTTTAATAAAACACATAAAAACAACAATAAGGTCAGAATGTGTTTTCTATTCAGTGAAAATACAAAAGATGGAAAGGCTAGAGTACGCATAATTACATGTATAATTTTCAAACAAATTGCATATTCAAATTAGCCATATTCACATATATATATGATTGTTATCTCCTTTGATTTCTTTAAAAAAAAAATTGTCTCAACAAAATGAAATCAAATTCATCACACTGTTATGATGTAATGATTTGTATTTACACAATGGTACCTTTGATTTTGCTTTTGAAAACATGAAATGGTACATTGTACTAGGTAAAAACTTGTGAAAAAGATATTGCAATTTTATTATTATACATGACACACCCGGTACATGCCATTAACCCAAAATAAACACAAATAATTGCTCAATTGCAAAAATATTTCAAGGCCCAGAGACAAAAAAGTATACTTACATTTTATATACGTCGAAACAGCCATTTTACACGTAATACATGTAGGAGCTATGAGTGGATTAAACAAGTGTGCTTTTAAAGTGTCTCATATACTGTATTTTACATCTGACATCCTTGTCGCTGATTTTTTGCTAATTGCATTTTGAAAACAAAACTTCCCTTTTGTTACCTGAAGTACGTGTCTTAACGAGACCCAGTCTAATTTGAATGCACATGACTTTGCGCAGCTTTTTTTAAAAAATCGCAGTTTTTGTGCATCATTACACCTTTCCCAAGGTTTGTGATTGTAAAAATAATTTTATTATTAGCTGAAACGCCCATGGATGTGAAATGTACAATTAACAGAAAAAGCGGTTAAAAGGCTCTAATGTCGTCACTGTTTTTAGATTTTGTAAACAATGCATGATACTAAAGTTGAGACACGACTCGCTCAACATGTATTCAAGTATTCAAGACGACCATGGATATTTTACCGTAAATCTGGAAATTTTTGCTGTAGATAAATTTTTAGCAAATTTGCGAGTTCATTGCATTCGCAAAAAATATTTTTCTTAAAAATAAATTACCAATAAGAAAATGTAAACAAAGCAGTGGTCATTCGCAAAATTTTGAAACGTAAAAATTAATCAACAGCATTTTGACCCGAATTTGCAAAATAAAATCGACGCAAAAATTTCCAGATTAACGGTACTAAAAACTTTTAACAGAACATCAAAAGAAACATTCCGGCATTCTAAACATTATTTTTTAACAGGGGTGGGGGTCGTAAACTAGTCCGTAAAGCGATTAATTTTCGCGATCAAGTCTTTTTGAATCTGTTTGTGGAAAAAAAAATATATAAATCTTCAATCATATATTGTCGCCCGCGTGGCACAATGGCTAGAGCGTCTGCTCTAGACTGCGAAGTAAGTAGTCAATCCTTACGTTGTGGGTTCGAATTCCAATGTGTAACGTGGACACCAGTCCATAAGACTGTATAAACCGAGGTCCAATGTCGCAGTAGATGCTGGCACGAAAAAGTTCCCCCTGGTCAATGGCCCTGCGTGCCAGGCAAAGAACAAAATTTGCAGCTTTCTTCCGGAGAGTGGTGGCGTCTCCATATGAGTGAAAAATTCTCGAAAGGGAGTTAAACAATATACAATCAATCAATCAAATATATAAGCAAATATGCAGATACACGTATGTACAAGTTGCTTTAAAAGATTAAGATAGTAGTTAACATCATAAGAAAAAACCATTGCCAGCAAAGCTGACAAGATGGCAAGTTTTCTCTCGAGTTGTCGATTTCATCTACTCTAGAGTTATCATTGTTTGTTGGGTTCCAATGTTCGTGAATCACCCTTACCTACGAATTTACATCCTCATGAAAGTTTATTTTGTTAACATATTAATTCATTGAACAATTATATTCACGTGTTACCCACGAATATATATTCCCATAAATTAAAGGGATTCTACAGTGTCATCCTTCAAATTACACAGAAAATAAACCCCTTAACGGCCAACTGCGCCTTTTGACGCATTTTCAGCATCACAGTAACTTAACTGTTGACGTTTTGTAAATAATTGGGATACAACAAAACAGTTGATATTTTCTGAAAATAGAGAAGAACCACAACAATTTTTCTAGCATCAGTTTTTCTCTGCGATGTTTAGAAATTATTGTAAACTTGAATTGAACATTGAACATTGAATATTATTGCGGGAAGTTAGTAAAATTACGCATAAATTAGTGATTTTGTGATATCTTCTTTAGGCTGTATCTCATTTACAGCACACGATTTTAAAAAAATGAATGCCATATCCTAAAAGCAAGGAATTTTCCGTACATTTTCTTTATGGACATCGAAAGGTTCGAGCATCCGTTACAGAAATATTTGCTGTTGAATATTGGAACTTTTTCGAGTAAAACAAAAAAAGCACTATGACGTCATCTAACGTTTTTTGTGTATACAATGAAATCGTTCATAAGTTCGGTGTAAAATAAATCGATTATTTTAATATATGGAACAGATTTCATTTTTAAAGGAATTTTTTACAAAGACGAGTAAATATACGAAACGTTTTGAGCCATAAACATGTAACAAAGGGTATTTTATTAGCTTTAGAATATAAGTGATAGTTCTTGACCCAACGCCCCGATTTCGAGCACCCACTGTTTCAGAAATCCTTGTCGAATTTTGTGTCATTCCTACATGTAGTAACAATAATTAATCAAGTAATCAGGTATTGTCTTTACCATTTTCTTACTTTTCGGATTTGTCATTAAAAATAAAAAAAAAATATACAAGGTTATAAATCTTTTTTCGAGTCCTTAGGCTGGTATTTTAAATGTACTTTGAAAGGAAAAGCTTTCGCAACGATGAAACATATAAGGATTAAAATTCGGATGAAAGATAAATTTTTGCTAACGCACAAACTTCATGCATTTAACTAACTGGATTATTTTCCTTACCCTTATCTTTATCTAATATAAAATGAATGCACAGGAACACGAAAATAAAATAATGAATATACACTGTCATATTTAATTTTTGAAAATCGGGAAACTTATTTTCATTTGAATTATTTCCCTTTCTGTTACCATGGTTGTTATATACACAGGGAGAGACATAGCACGGAACAGTCATTCTACAAAAAAGCATGGGCAATTAATATATATATATATATATATATATATTTTCATGTCACTTACAGATTTGCAGTTATAATACCTTAACTATAAATTTTAACATGGAATTTAGATCCAAGATATAACATACACGCATGGTTTTGTTTGTTTGATTGTTTTTTATATTTACCGATATATATGTAGTTAAAGTTTAGATATGAACATGATGAAGGTCTAATGTTGAAAACGTATTCCACTGCGAATCATAATGTCGCTTCATTTATTTACAAATTTCAAGACGGGATTATCAGCCGTAAAAGCGTTCCTAACAGATTGCGATGAATGTTAAATAAGTTTTTTTTATCTTGAATAAAAAAATAAAATCAAACCTCTTCTCGAAAAAGAAATGCATGGATCTTCTTTCATAAGTAATCATAGCATATCGCTAAAATTAATTAACTTCAGTACTGAGTTTGCTCTTAATTTCACGGACAGATTATTTGCAGGTTTCAAAAAGGAACTGAAATTTACCAAAAACCTTATATCATTTATACTAGTTGCGAGTCAGCTATTTATTTTTAAGACAAGGCTGCTACATTTGCCATCTCCATTTTTGTTTACATTCCATGCCTAAGTTTTCTTTTCCTTTTTTACTCATCCTAACCCCCCCCCCCCCGCCCCTTCCACACAGAGATACATATTTATGGCACGCCAAATTCACAAAAATGAGCAAATCATAGTTTTACAATCGATAAACAAGGTTTATCGGTTGTAAACTATAGTTTACGGACTGTAAACTGTAGTTAACATCGTTAATCTATATTTTAAATCTGTAAATCATAGTTAACGCAATTATCTAGGTTTCACAACCGTAAACTATACTTAATACCGAAAACTATCATTTGCGATTGCAAAACATAGATTATCTGATAAATACAATTTCACGATTTGTAAACTATAGTTTACAAACCGTTAACTATAGTTAACCATCTGATAAATATAGTTTAACGATTTGTGAAACTATGATTAACAACTCTTAACTATAGTTTACGATTGTAAACTATAGTTTACAAACGTGAATCTATGTTTATCAACAAAATCTATTGTTAACGCTTATTACAGACAGATAAACTTAGATTAGCATTCGTAAACTATAGCTAACAACCGTTAAATATAGTTTTACAGATGAAAACTATACTTAACAAATCGTTAACTATACTTAACGAATCGTTAACTATAGTTAACGGTTTGTAAACTATAGTTTACAGTCGATAAACTTACATTATCAATTGTGAAAGTAGGTTTAGCTCATTTTTGTGAATTTGGCGTGCCATACATATTGCTTCACGTCTCCTAGTAAATAGAGATAAAGGATTGCTGTTGGTAATGGATTTAAAGGGGATCAAACAGTTACTTGCCCTGGTTGGAATATTTCTTGTAAATGCTACCTTTAACATCTACATTGTAGTTGGTATTCATTTTGCATTTGCATTGATAATTGATTTTGGAAGGGGATCAAGGTGATGATAAACCGTTTAATGGAAGACATGTGCAGTACTTGGTAAAACCTTCATAGAAAAAAGTGGAGTGTACTAAATTTAAATTTAAATTCATGCATGCATAAAAGTGAGACCAGTAAAAAGTTCCAAAGTCATGTAAACTTGTATTAATACTTTAAGTTCCGATGTAAAAATTTTACAATTTGCTTTATGCATACGTTACCGATTGCAATTACATACTCCCAGGTACATATAACTATATTGACCAATCGGATTAAAATCAGCTGTAAGTTTTTGTTTGGCTACGTTAAGTAGTGGACATTTGCGAAATAGCGTACAGCGAACAGCGGACTTCGGACTTCAGACATTTAAGGCGGACTTTTCTAAGGGGGCGGTTTAAAAAATTGAAAAATATAAATTCATAACAAATTATCTGAAAATGTATAAGCCTCTGATAGCTATGAAAAAATTAAATCAAAGAATTTTGTAATTCGTTTTTTTGATTGGTTTAATTAGAAAGTTTGCAAAGAATTTACAGAGTATTCGCGAACATTAAACTGTCTCGAAATAACATATTTTTGTATGCATTATTAAATTGAAAAGTATCAAATATGAACTACAAACAACTACAATCTCAGAAATTGAATTGTACAGAGTTACATTTCAACTTCACATTTAATTTGTTTCTAATATGCAAACTACAGGTACAACTTCCGATCAATGTGATATACTGTATATAAACCTTAATATTTCCATTTCTATTTTTTTTCTCTGTGATAACTGTTTGAAAGTTGGGGGGATTTATTTCTTGATAATTCTGCCGGAATGTAAATTAGGCAGCTCGATAGGTCGGAAGCTAAGGGGTTCTAATAGGCATGCAAATCTCGTGCGCATCTGTCTCTGTGTCTGACGCTAAGGAGGCCAAATATGCATAAAAATCTTGTGCGACTGCCTTTGTCAGTGCGCGAGGACTATGAAATTGGCATGGAAGTCCTCGTGTAATTAAATCTTTTAGTCTACATTTTTTATGTCTAAGTCTACAATTTTATTTCACAATGAAATGGAAATATAAGGAATCAGTTTCTAGTTTTGAGAGTATGCCAGGGACATCAACAATAGTGGGAAACATGGGATAATTGTACCATAACGGGCGATGTTTCCCACTATTGTTGATGCCCTGGCATACTCTCAAAACTAGACAGTGATTCCTTAAATAAACAAGGGATGTTTTACGCCCCACATGCACAAATTTGGGTCATATATTACTTGCATTATACTTTTCAATTCCCCTTTGCTGGACCATTTGTCGTTGGAGAAAGCATGGATTTTGTCAAAGCTTTAATTTAACATTTTACTGTATTAAACTAAATATACTAAATAAGCCTCTTTTAAATATAGTGGACAATTTAGAAACCAGGTATAATAACAATAAGTAAAACCTGTCTCTCAAAGATAAAAAAAATGGGTTTTTTCTGTTTGTTTGTTTTTACATTTTTGTTGAATATTGAATAAAAGAAATGTTAAAAATACTAAAAGCTTAATCTGTAAATTTGTTAATCTAGACCTGTTACTGTAAACCAATTTTTATTCGCGTGTGAGAAATTTTCGCGAAGTTCACGAGAACCTTGTCATCGTGAACATTCCTCGCCGTGAACCGGTCTCTGTGTTAATTAATAAAAGATCCAAAATCGGCTTGATCACGAAAATCGATCGTCGCGTACTAGTTAACCGCTGTTTAATCGCTAAATAAAGTATTTGCGAATTAAAGTTGGTTAACATATATTCGTTAGATATATAAAATATGTACTGAAGAGACACTATCAATATATTTTGGGGGGGGGGGCAACTTCCCTGATTTTTTTTTTTTTTTTTTTTTTTTGACAAACCGAAAAAGGACAATATTTTAAACTCGAAAATTCCATTCTCAGGGAGGGGAGTGTATTTACGAAAGGGTGTGTGTATGTTAATTTCCATCCTTTAGATACATTTGCATATTAAGATAATTTCACTGCCTATACAAGTACTGTACCAAAAAGTGTGTGCTTGTGAGAGAGTGGGATCAACTGGCTTTTTGATTAACGTATTGTACCCTAATTTTATTAAGCCAAATTAGATTTACAGTTCTCATACTAAGTCTGAATATAAGCCTTGCTAATTGAAATGGATTGAACCAGAAAATTGAAATTGACCAGTACAAATCTGAGAAAGCTGAGTATATCAGGAATCAGCATCATTTTCCCAGCTAAATCAAATGTTCATCTATATTCACTCTTTATTTATTTTAAATTCGATTTTCATTTATACATTAGAGCACATCCTTTTCTCTTTTTTCGGAGGGGGTGTGTGTTAAAGCAGGCATGTAGAAAATAATTTGTAAAACTGAAAAATCTTGAAAGTCAAATATTTTATAACAAAATTCGTATAAAGAATAAATAAATAAAGATGTAAGCAAGAGAGATAATGAAAACACATTTTCAATGCGAGTTCCGATTGAAAAGAGACTGACTGAAACATAATGTAATCCAAGTGTTCCTTATTTCCTATTTATACATGTCGCAGAAGTACGTTAACTTATTTAGTAATAACCATAATATCAAATGCTATTGCCTTATTAATTCAAACGTAAATGTGATTTATATAATTCTACACCTTGAGATGCTTCCCTTATTTAAAGTCCGAAGTCTGAAGTCTGTTGTCCACTGTACGCTATTCCACAAATGTCCACTAGCCAGGGTACTACGTTGTTCGTCGAAAACGTAGACAAACAGCTTGGGACATGTTTACAGATAAAACAAAAAAAATTACATTAGTAAAGTAAAGTTAAAACTGTTTAAAACTATCCATATCCGTCAGAAATGAAAATTTGAAAACTATTTTTAAATCTAGTGATTTTTTAACCCTTATACAAAGAGTTGTAATTAGGATCAATTAAAAATTTTGACACTGGTATTAATATTATTATATAATTCATTCACTTTAATTCATGTTTGTAATTTAAAAAAAAAGTAATGGCATAATGGCATTTTTATTGAATAGAGTGTGTTTATGTAAAATGTAGGCTGGAATCGAAAGTAAGTGTGCATAGTTCTTTGTCATACTCTCCCCATGGCCGTCGTATAAAGCTTAATGATATATACTGATGATATTGTATGTTCGAGTACATAACAGGGTATTGTGAATTCTTATATGCAGATCGCTGGAACTAGAAGGTACATTATTTATTTTACTGAAAGTAAATAAATATATAATACCAATGATTTGTTAGGAATTGAGCACCCTTCTCAAAATTGCTATTTTTATAACCATGGTAACACACAGTGTTTCTTGAAATAAAAATACTAAAATATAAAAAAAAAAAAAAAAAATGTGCATCTTTGTATGCTCCACATGTGTACCAAATTTTATTGAAGTCAGTAAAAAAATGTAATAGGAAGAGCGATTCAAAAATTAATTACGACAAACAGACAGTTGTAAATCTGAAGTCGAACGGATGAGGTACTGACATTGTGTAATTGTATAAACTCTTTCTATTAAATAAAATTGACCAGTAAAACTAAAAACTAATTGGATGCATGCTTTGTTTTAATAGTAACACCAAATCCTCTGGTTTGGAAACATTATTTGTAAAATGGTTTGTAATTCAGGGACAAATAAAGGAAGAAAAGCACATATTTTGGCAATTATGGGTCTCAATCGTTGCGATGGCAATGGTGACGTCAAATTACTCTGCATAATTAAATACTTTAGGATCATACCTTTAAGAAAATATATAGGTTGCTCTATATAAAAGTGACTAGAAATGTCTATTTGAATTTTTTTAGACAATTTTGCAGAAAAATTGCAAAATCTCATATACATACATATTTCCCATATCGTATCTTATACTCAGCCAATGGACCGAAGCTGTTGAAGGATATCATATGAATGTTTTGTTTCATGCCTTCATTTCATTACTACATTGTAATAATAATTTTAATCGTGCTGCTACAGATTTGTATATATTAAATTGATTGACCTCGAAAACTGTACCGTTTTTTTTCTATCTCCCTATCACATTAAGAAAATATTACAGTGCAGGGAAATAATTTTGTTACAGCATCAATGCTGATTTTGGTGCTTCCTATGCTTGCTGATTTTGATGCTTCCTTTGCTTGCTGATTTTGATGCTAGTTATCCTTATCCTGATCCTGGTTTGATCCTTATCCTGATGCTGGTTTGAAACTAGGTCAATGCTAGTAATGCTACCGGAAGTAGGATTATCCTGCCGGAAGTGGATAATTCAAAAACAGCATCGCTATTTTAAGCCATTAAAAATAATTTTTGGGGTAATTTTTATTTGTAATTCGTATTAAATGACTTTCCTTTATCTGTTTTCAATTTTCACCGAAAAATTTTGCGATGTTTAATTAATTTCGTTTTGTCGTATTGCAATCGTAAAGAAACAAAATGGCGACATAGTGGAAGTTGGAAGTAAATCTTCATCTTGCAAAGTTATCGTAACATAGTTATTTGATATTGATTGCAGTTAAAATGCGATGATTTATCCTTTTTGTGATGCGATTTCAGTAGGTGGAATAGCGCCCTAGTGTGTACAACGTGTAAGCATGGAAACGTGATGGACAATGAACACGATGAAGTTTATGTCAAATCCAGATGAAAATTTATTGCGTGTCCTGTGAATATTTTAGTGAAAATATTATGCTTTAAATGGAAAAGTCGTAATCCAAGGAACCAATAGATCATCAGTACAGTCACTACAACCACTCAGAGGGTATGTAAACAATGTTTTTTCTTTGTTTTTTTTTAAATCAGATTACATACAAATGGTAAAGATTAGGCTTATGTGAGACAGATTTAGTGTTACAAAAAATTAAAAACTCAAAATTCTGAGCGATTAAGGCATTTAAACTTGTTAAACCCATGTGATTTTAAAGGTCAATTTTTACAACTGAATAAAAAATTTTTTTTTTTTCAATTTAGAATCTGCAGATGCAGTATTCTGTAGTTAATCCACAAGGTATCAAGTCAAATTATACATAACCCATTGTTGCAACCACGGCCGAAATGTACAACCTTCTCTCAATCTGACCGTGGTCAATTGAGAAAGAATATTTTGTAGCTCGATCATTAATATTTTGTAGCTCATTAAAATATTGACCAATTAATGCAAATAAAGCAAAGTCAGATATTTTACTTTCATCATGATACCCAGGCGCAGTGTAAAAAACACTGTTGAATAAATGTAAATTGTTCATTTCGATTGGGATGGAAAGAAACCCATGTTCACTTAAGTTAATGTCATATGACGTCACAATAAAGATAAAGATTAGGAAATTTTTTGATCAAGCAACCACGAGAAGGAGAGCTTCATGCTTACAACGATTTGGTAATGTACATATATAACCTGACCGACTGATAACCATTAACCAAGTCCACTCAAACGTAGTATATGTATTTCAACTTTTGCACCAATCTAGAAGTCAACTCTTAAACAATAGTATGCATGGGTACGGATTTTACCTTTGCAGTCTTGGTTAGGCTCTACCCTATCATGTATTGTCCTGTGTCTGGTTTACGAGTAGAATCTAGATTGTACGTAAGGCTTTAAACAGATATATAATTTTTTCAGAAGGCAGATATGTATCTATCCTGATATTTGAGCTACAATACAATGTCAATATGTATCAAATATTTGAATTGGTCATGTTGATCAGGAAGTCTTTTTTTGTATTGAACAAGATGTGTTTGTGAAACACTATGCGGCCGGTGGTAAAAAGTTAAAAAAAAACAACTTTGTTTTAGGATATAGGTCACAGTCTAGGTCATAAGGTCATTGATCTCAATGTCATTTGAAAGAACTTTATTAGTGAAATATGCATACCGAATATGAAGTCTCCATCTCCTATCATTATGGTAAAAGTTCAAAAGAACTATTTTAAGCATGTAGGTCACAGTCAAGGTCACAAGGTCATTGATGTTGGTGTGCCTTTTGAAAGAACTTTTTAGATTGAGTATGCATGCCAAATATCAAGTCTCTACCTCTCAATGTTAAAAAGTTATGGCGATTGTTCAAATTGACAATAGACAGACAGACAAACAGCTGAACAGATAAACAGACAGGACATAAACAATATACGCCTCAGATCTATCGATCCGGGGGCATAAAAATTTTAAGAACAAACCATTTCTTCACAATTATTTATGAATAATTGTCATTTGATTTAAGAGAATAAGCTGTATACATGGTATATCCGCTGTAAAACAAAATTATTTTATATAAGTGGTGAGAATTATTACTGGTATGTATTTTTATATAAAAATTTTGATTTTAAAATATATTTATCATGTATAATTAACACAAAATATAAGTATAAACAAAAAAATGCCTTATTCTTTTTGCGATATTTAAGTATTTTTACATACATATTGATATGCGTACTTAATCCTCACACAGAATCTTTATTATCGATTAATCATTTAAGCCTCAATGGCTCCTTTTAAATTTTACTGGAGTTAAAAGAGAAAAGATGAGTGTTTGAAACTGTGTTCATTACTTTGATATTAAAATACCAAATTATGTTCAATTTGTAAAGTTAATACTTTATATTGTCATTGTGCCCCTATTTCATAGCATAATTTATAAGTACTTTAAAGTTTTAGTATTCAATGACAATTTATTTTCTTTTACCTGTAAAAAAAAATTAATTGCTCTAAATGTGTAAAATTAAATAATTTCCTCCTCAAGTTTGTATTTTGTATATTTTTGTGATGTACACATTACTCACTGTATAAAGTTAACAACTGTAGTTAAAACTGTATTTATAGCATTGTTTTTTTTTTAATATTTGACATTTTTTGAAATTAAACTAATTAATGTTTCATATTTTTCAGGCCCATGACAGAGTAAACAAAGCAGAAATTCCTCCAGGATTAAATTATGCTGGCCTTCTCTTTGGACCTAAATCCAGCTGATGAAATTCTATCTGTTAAAATAGTGAAAATTTAAGCCAGGAACTTCTGTTAATCAGACAGTGGCATTAAAACCGTTGTGATGATGTTCGCCAAATCCATTGATGACATACATATATACATTTTAAATTTATCTCCCACTTTGATCTAAAATGAAATGGACAGAATTTTAAAGTTTAAAGTGGATTTCAAGTGATTTGTGTATTGTACATAATTAGATATGAGTGTCTGAGATGTATGTAAATAGAAATGCATCCCTGCTCTTTTGTACAATCTTACAACTGTTCATGATGATTGTCCATATATAAAATGATTTTATAAAATAAATGAAAAATATATTTTACAGTAGTGTGATGTTTGTTTTAAGTATAATGTAGCTAATAGAGAGATACATGTTTATATGATATTCTCTCCAAGTTGTATTTTTAGTATACATTTAAAAAAAAAATACTGCCCCTGATATTTTGTTTTTAAGGACACCAACATTCCATGTAAATAGGCAATATTTCTGTTACATGAAGTGTTCTTATTGAAGCTGAATGAAGCATATACAATTCTTAATTGCATTTTCATAAATACTCTAAAAATAGATTTTTTTTGATCACTTGAAAAAGAATATCAAACACTTATTGATGACTGGTAAAATTTTCACTGATGTGCCAATATTAATGAATTGTAATGACAAATATAGTAATACCGGTGTGTCCCAATTCATTTAATTCTTAATTTTTTGAATTTAAATAAAAACATTTCTTTATAATTATTTGGATTTAATTCATTTAAAACTTTAATTGGAAAATTCCATATTTATAAATCTGCAATAAGAGACTGAATGTGGGGGTAACACATTGTTATGTAGGGTATTTTAGACTGAAGTAAATCATTTAATTACACAGAAAAATAAGTTTGTAGCATTTTAAATGCCTGGGAAACACACTTTTTGACATTTTAAAATTATGTTCACTTTCCATAGGATTTTAAAACCAGTACAGGGAATGAAAATGACTCCACCATCAGCATGAATTCATTATAGCGTGTTCGTTATAACCATGTTTTACTGTGTAGATATTTCTTCCTTTATATCATGATACTAGACAGTGTAATAAATACATTTTCCTAATTGTTTAAGCCAGTAGTTTCAATCATCCAATATTTATATATGCTCTAGTGTACCATAGATTAAGAGTTTGCTGCTAGCCAGATATCTTTTCATCTTGATGATATACATGTGACATTAAAACTGTAAATTAAGTTACAGTAAAAAACAAATTTCGCAATTTTAAAAATGAAAACTTAACATGCTTAACATGAAATTTACAGTAAGGCCATTTTCTATCAGTTTTTCTGTTCTGCCTTAATTAACCGCCTTGGTAAAATGTTCATTTTCTGAAAATTTAGCAAAATCTTATATCATCTTTACCAAATTTTTCTTCTACCACTCTTTAGAAGCTAATAGTGCTGTATTAACGCACAATCTATTTGAAGTAGGGGACAAAATAAAGACGATTTTATGTTTGTTGTAGAACAACAAAGTACACATGTAAAATTTTAACTTCATGGAAACAATAAAAACAAAATTTCCAGTGTCTAAAAATTAAAATTTATTTATAGTCAGTGCCAAGTTAACCAATTGAATGAAATTATAATATAAATGAAATTACAAAGTGTCCCATATCATCTTTTAGAATTTTGTGAAATAGTGTAATCATGGAATTATTAGATTAATAGTTTTACAATTCATGTCCCATATTCACTCTTTTTCACTTGTATCATATTATGTCAACAGTCAAATAAATAAATAAATAGAATCATGGTGTTCGCATGAACAAATGAAGTTTTTTTTTTCTATATCACCAGTAGTTTCTTTCAACAAATTCACTTTCTAGAATTTTTTTTTATTGCAAGTTATAAATCCACCATTACATCATACTGTTCATGTCCTCTACTGTCCCTGCCCTCTACTATTAGGAATGAAGAACACTTGTCTTTTTTAAAAAGCAGAATTTCGTTTGAATCATCCGACATCACTGTATGTAGATTGTCCGGTCCTTTGAATGAAACCATATAAACCGAGTTCCAGTGTCGCAGTTCATGTAGGTGTTGGTACGAAAAAGATCTCTCACTTTTCAAAGGCTTAAGTACTGAGTACAGCTTAAAATATGCAGCCCTTCACCGGAACGTGTTGGCGTCTTCATATGAATGAATTAGATCTAGATTCTTATGTGCGGTGATGAAGTAACAAACCGTGGACTGTTCATAGCACTCCATTTCTATAAAAGTACAAAGAAGACAAGATTTATTAATTGATGATTGATCACCTTAATATATTTTTTTTTTAAATCTCCCACAATTTTAATTTGGGAAAAACACAATTATTTATATATATATAATTATATAGACTTCCTATTGATTAAAGCTTGTGTATTTAATTGAATTGAGATCTTATTTGCAAGGGTATAAATGGATTCAAGTACATTTAAAAAATAAATTCTACATACAGGACATACTAGCTGCAGATTTGTAGCTCTCCGAAAAAAATATATATTGATAGACCGGAGAGCTACAGTGCCACCCATTGAAAAAAACTGTATATTTATTGCACACAAAAAAGTGCGCTTGGTTCTCAATTCTTTTTACAACTGTAATCTCAAAATATTACTAATCATGTGTTCGTAAAATATTCTTTCGCTGTTTCCACAACCAAACATTCCTCATAATTGTTGTTAATAGTCCTCCTGACCCTGATATTGTAGTCATCGAACATTTCGCTTATTTATACTGCCACTTTGGTTTCAAAGATAATTCATTACAATATGCTTCGTTCAGATGTCAACTACGAGAGTACTTGATTGAGGATAAGAAATTTTTTTAAATTTTTCCTTTTTTGCAATTGAGGTAAGAATTTGGAAGAATTAATCAAGAACCGAGTGCACTTTTTTGTGCGCAATAAGTATACGGTTTTTTCAATGGGTGGCACTGTAGCTCTCCAGTCTAGCTATCAATACATTTTTTTTTCGGAGAGCTACAGATCTGCAACTATAAGGACATACAAACTACTTTGTATACACAATTTTCCACTATGAAGATGCTATTCATCAAACAAGGAAAAGAATATGTAGTGAAAAAGTTTTAAAATAAATGTATGCATATTTTCAAGCACAGATCCTCTCTCCTATATACAATGTATCATAATGATCATTATTATTTTAGCTATTTCAAAATGATTTTTTGTACATACACAAATTCATTTTTCTGCACAAGTTTTTATAAAGTTTAAGAACTTTCGCATTAAAAAAAATATTTACACCAGATTCATTAACATAAAATCAACTATTGCACTGGATTAATTATTACGTTTTGTTCAATACACCTCAGTCTATGATTAATTGATTGCAGATAATCTCGTCAAAGGCACTGCAACTTTTATTTCTGACTTCCGTAAATTTAGAGGAAATTCGGATTGAAAAACTTCGTAGCATGTGTATGCCCATAAAACCCTATGGAATTTTGTAGTAATTAGTCATACTCACAATATCATACTTTTTTATATTGTTTAACTGCTTTTTCATGCGCAAACGTAACTACTTACCCCTTTATCACCGATCTCAATATCATCAATCCGTAGCGTGGCCTCACCAGTAGACTCCATAGCGTGTGGTGATCAGCTGATTCAGATTTAAAAATATCACGGGGTTATTGCTATTGAATTAATTTAATAATAATCTTAGGATTATATTGGCCAATTTGTCAGCAAGAAAAACATTCTTTGTATTATTTATTTCCGACTGAAATAGGAATGTCTATTTGGTTTCGTTTTGTGAAAATCAAATCTGTAGTTTTAGTAAACCAGGATAATCCTGATTTTAAGTAGGTCAATGCTGGTTTTAAAATAGGTCAATGCTAGTTCTATCCTTTGCTTGCTGATGCTGATCCAAGTAATGCTGTTTTTTTAATGCTGATGCTGATGCTAGCTCTATCCTGATCCTACTTATGCTGATCCTGATGCTGGTTTATGTAACAAAATTAGTTCCCTGCACTGTACACTCTCTTTTATTAAATTATTGCACTTTCCTTTGCCTTTACGATACAACTTAGTCGTCTCAATAGATTACAAGGGAAAAAAACACGAAAATACGATACCGCGACAAAAAGGATTATAATGCAGAAGGCTTTCTCTCCCCGATTGCCGATATCGATATTCCTAAAATACGGTTACAAGACCTATTATATTGTGTTTTGAACATGTTTATTTCTTGAACTTTAATTCAAAAATATATATTAAAAAATAACAATATCGGGAATATACAAAATGTACATGTACAATTCTTTAAAGTTGTACATGTACAGACAAAATAATCTTTAGCGACATAATTAAAAAACGACAAATTATCACTATAAATATTTTAGGATACATTTTTGAATCAATTATGCTTAACTGTCAGAAAAGAGATCTAAATGTGTTTTCTATTCAGTAAAAAGACAAAATGATGATGGAAAGGTTAAAATAAGCACAATTATAATGTTTCAAAGAAAGTTGCTGATTAATATACGAATTAGCCATATTCATATATATAATTGTTATCCCCT